>NC_056741.1:925613669-925691169 GCF_019279795.1 Protopterus annectens
TTCTGTGTTTAACAGTTGCCAGATAAGCAGTAGATTTTGTCAAACCACCCCAATCATATTTCTCTTATTTATTTTTCTCATCTTAATTATATTATTTATTGATGTTTGATTACCAGGAAAGCCTGATTGGGTAGAAGCCCATTTTCAGCAGAGGCCCGAGGAGAAAAGCTCCAAATTATTACAAAATATTTTAAGAACAATAATTTTACATTCTTCAAAACTAAAACAAAAAGAAGTGATTTCAATGGTTATATTATCAAGAGACAGAACTTTCATTTTTTTTCATGAAAGAGTGATTTGGGGAAAAAAGTAGTAGTTTGGCCTTTTTTGGGTTGATCATGAGTGCCGAGTTACAAAGTCATGTTTCAGTGGCTGTTAAGTTTCCTGAGTAATTTTTTGGAGGTGTATCATGTTGTCAGATTTGCAAATGAGAGTGGAATCATCTGAATATTGCATTGTGGTGGCCTGTTGTTTGGCTGTATAGAGGATGTTTGTGAAAATGATAAAAAGAGGGGACCAAGGATAGAGCCTTGTGGTATACCAGTGGTGACTGGGAGCTCAGTCAAAACTGTGGAGTGCCATTTTACTTACTGTTACGAATCGGACAGAAAGCTTTTGAACCACAGAAGGGAGGGATGAAAGAGACCTAGTGAGGGTATTTGAAGTAGAAGTTTACTGTGACAAACTGTATCAAATGTGTTAGATAAGTCTATAAATAAGGAAGAGACTAGTTGCCATTATCTCTAGCTTTATTGACAGTACCTATATAAGTTACAAGGGCGGTGCTTGCATTATGGGAAAGATAGAAGCCATGTTGTGTAGGGGATAGGAGTTCTTCCTGCAGGAGGTAATCTAGCAATTGTTTTTGAATATATTTTTCAAGTATTTGATGAGGGGAGATACGATTGCTATAGGTCTAAAGTTATTAATGCCTGTTGAATTTTCTCCTTTGTGTACAAGAATAATATTTGACTTTTTCCAGAGAAACGGAGCATGGAATTCATGGACTGACCTATTTATAAGGACTGAGACAGGATAGGCAAAGCTACTGGCTGCTATTTTTAGGTACTTGCTTGGTAGGTCATCAGCTGAAGAAGAGCATGGTGTAAGTTTGTTTACGACTGGCTTTATATAGGATGTGGGCTTCACCACCCCCCCCCCCCAACTATATATACTAACTCCAGGATTGCAAGATTGCACTACAGTGGGGAAAAGGGCATATACCTTTTACTTGCATTACAGTACTCTACACAGCGCCAGTAGTTCACTTCAGTGAAATGAGATTCGGTGAAATGAGTTTTCAGTAACTTGAGTTTTCAGTGATTTGGTCAGGGTGAACTCAAATTCAGTGAAATGAGCTTTCAATGAAACAAAGTAGACTGGTGAAACCATATAAGTTTATGCTAGATGTAGAGGAGCTAAAAGTTTATGTCCAAGCAACTGGTATTCACATTACCTAGTAGTATTTTTCTTATGGAAATGTTACGGATATCCAATGTAGGATATCTTCCAGTATAGCTGTATTTTCGCTAGGAGGGACATAAAGGACAGCAATACATATTTGTTTAGAAGAGTTTAGGGTTTATATTATAAACTCAAAAGACGAAAACATCGAATGACATAACATCGAATTGCAAATGTCGAAAACTGATAACCGAGAAAGCTTAAAACTTTGATAATGGAACCTCCAAATACCAACAGTTGGCCATCTGCTCACCCGTGCAACCTGAAACATAACCCTAGGAAACACAACCGCTCCTCTGTAATCATCACAACACCATCCGTTCACCAAATAACACTAAGCTGCAAACATTTATATGAATTAGTCTAATGTGCACAACTGAAAGTAAATCGTAAATGCAAAAGCAGCGAAGCAGCACACAACGATTCTTCCACTACAAAACATGGAAGACACAAACATTACAAACTATTTCTTATGTGGGGGGCTGTCACACCCCCTTGTACTTAAATATACCAACTCCGAGATCGCACCACAGTGGAGGTAATAGCGAAGCCACGGAAATGGCCCACCACATTCTTTCCCTAGGAAAGAATCCGATGTTCCGCAGCTTCGATAATCTCACTCTTCAGTGTTTCAGGTTCGCTGTTATGTCATTCGATGTTTTCATCTTTCGAGTTTATGATATAAACCCAGAGTTTATTTTGAGGACAGCAATAAGAAGCTCTGCTGAACTGAATGTTGGTATTGGTTTGCTGTAAGGGGAAATGTGGTATGTGTTGGGAAATATTAAAGTAATTCCACCACCTTTCCTCCTTATACAGTCATTATGCATGATATTATAGCCAGGAGGTATAACTTTGGAGTCATTTATGTTGGGTTTAAGCCACGTTTCATTTACATTAAGAACGTCAGGCTTATGTTGGGTAATCCAGGCATGTAGTTCTTTATTGCAGCAAAAATTAGATTCACCAGAGTTGGGAACTGGCTGTTGCTGGGTTAGAGATGAGTGTAGCAGATAATTATTTTTGTGTTCATTGCAATATGTGGGGTCAGGATTAAGGGAATGTCTCTTCCTAGAAGAATTTTAGTATAGTGAGGAATTATACATACTTGCTTTTTTGGTTAGGATTTTTGCACTTAATTTTGTTTTGGTTTGAGTTGTGCAGTTAATCAGTCTATATTTGAAATGAAGGTGAGAGGGAATATCAAATAGGCCTTGTGCAATGTGTGGAGAGTGTAAAGAGCAAGTATAGATAGGTGGTTGGGACAGAACTGGAGAGCTATTGACACATATTACTGAGTCATGACAGTATGAAAGATGGTATAGTAGAGGGAGAAGAATAGAGGATAAGATGAAGAATAGCATAATTAAGTATATAAATCTGTATTTCATAGATGTTAGATAGTGAGGACGTAGCAATGAAGAAGAAAACAGGAAGTTGCAGTGTAGTAGGAGATTCAGTCATGGTGGATTCTGAAAGCTGGTAGAGCACAGGTAAGGAGAGAAGTATTTTCTATAAAATAAGGGAGTTAGGTTTTCCTGGTATCTTCTCTGGAATGTAAGGAGCAGAGGGGTATGAAAGGCTAGAATATAATGATGTAGACAAAATAAGAAGAAATGAGGGTTTATTTGAAAATAGTTAAATATACAATGTGGAACAGATAGGTATTATTAGGGCGGATTGTGATTTTGAATGGATAAAGTACAAAGCAGTATGGCAGCTCGAAAGTTAGGAATGGGGCTAAAAATTATGTACTAATCTATTCTTGCTTCCAGTTCCCTACATAGCAACTGTGTAAGCTTTCACATTCATTCACTGCTTTATATAATTTTATTCCTTGCTTTATAGAATTTTCTTTATATAGCAAAGTGGAAACAGTAACAGTTGCACATACATACCTTCTTCTGGTCTAGTTCACTGATTGATTATTTTGTGTCCCACAACATTCTGAAGAATTGGAACCTGCTCTGACTCACTAACCTACCTTACCCACTATTCCCACCCATCCCCACTCTAAATTTAAATCCCCCTGTCTCCACCCACCTCAAAGCTCAACCAATCCGAGTGTATTATGCCCTCACACATTATTTGCAGTCCCTCTCATATTTCATTCAGTACTCCCTACTATCCATTTCTCCTTTCTGTCTGGCATATCATAACATACTCCCTGCCCTCTTACTTACCAACACCTCAATACCATATTGCTTCCCAATACAATACAAAAGGTCTCTTTTCCACCCTGTCCTCTATCCCTAAACCTGTCAAAATATCATCCTACAACTGACCACCATGATATCAGTCTCCATGCTGACTCTCACTTCTCCTGCTTCTCACTCAATTAACATGTTTACCTTCAGACTTCAACACAACCAGTCACTAAAATCCTAATTATACTATCCAACATGCTGCATCATACACAACCCCAAGATAACATCCACCTTATACTTCCCAATACAATAGACTTTTTCAAACACAACCTGCACTTACACAACCCCATAATAGATTAGCAAAAATTAAACTTAAAATTAAAATGAAATACTTATCCAACAACCAACATAGCTCACCCAAACTAAAACTCAGTGGTGACATCCATCCAAACCCTGGGAGCAGTTACATCCCCACAAACCTTTAACTCTATAACCCCCACAAACCACACCCCTCCAACAGAACATGACACTACCTGTTCTTCCCTTAGCATTACACATATAAACATTGGAAGCTCTATAACAAAATACCACAGTTCCATGCCTGGCTTAACATACATGGTACAGATATAGTAGTACTTTCTGAAACCTGGATGAAAAAAGAAACAAAAAATAATGAAATTCTATCCCCAAACTATAATATACTAAGAGCAGACAGACGAAATAAAAGGACAGTTGGAGTCTCAATACTATACAAAAATTATCTGCAACTTTACCCTTCACCACTAAATCCTGGTAAGGCAGAAATTCTCAAATCTACCCTCAAATTCAATCAAAACAAGATATAATGCATCATAGGTACTTATTTACCACCTGGTAATAACCTCTCTGTTGCAGAAGACTTCTCCTGTGGGGTTTTATAGAATACCGCCCAAGAAAAATTCATACTGGGTGATTTTAATATTGACTGTCTCTTGCTCTCCTCTGACTCACCTAACCAATCAATAAATCCACCACTCCTACCCATTATAATAAAACAACATTAGTCGACTGGATTCTTACCTCTATGCCAAATAAAATCTTTACCACAGGTACCCTTCCAGATACCCTAGGTAATATGAAAGTAAACTTATACCCTAAGTGATTACCTCCCTCCCTAGATAATATGAAAGTAAACTAATATTGAAAATCAGCTACATTTCAGCATAGCACATAACCTCACATATTTCCACAAAGATTCCTTTATCTCCTATCTAAACCTATATTACTAGGATGCTCTGAAATGCATACCACTAGATGACGCAGATTACATCAGTAGCTATGGCCTCTTATGTGATGCATAACATTACTTATACAGTTTTAGCACTTTTACTGCCCTTGTTAGAAACATAGATTCTATTTACTGTAGCATGAATGCTGTAAAAACTACAGCTGGACTCTTTGTTGACATGGCCAGAGCCTTTGAAACTATAAAACATAAGTTACTGGTCAATTCATTTCAATAACCCAACTTTAGTGATACTTCTGGGATGAGTGAATTGAGTTATCTGAATTGCAGAACCTTCCAGAGTTATTGCAATAATTCTACCTCCAGTATTTGCATGCATAATACAGGAGTATTCTAAGCATCTTTGTTTGGTCCACTTCATTTTCCTATCTTCTTCAATGACCTCCCACTGGAACATCCAAATTTTGATTTAGTAATGACATAGACCTACAGAACTGACAGCAAAGATAACTTTTCTTAGTTAAGTGCCTAATCTTCTTCTAATGAAGTATTAATTACCCAGAAGAAGACCAACGCTGTGTGTTTTTTGTGTTGCTTTTGCCACAGCCAAAAAAGTGACTAATATTACCCCATCCAAATATCTGGTAGCAAAGGGAATAGTATACCAAAGGTCACTGAAAAGAGGCATCTGGGACTCATTCTTGTCTCATTTCTCAACTTAAGCAGTTGTATAAATAGCATCACTAATAAAGTCCTCGCTCAATTAAAATTCTGTTGTTCGGTCAGTCATCTCTCTCTCCTACAGGTAGATTTAGCTATTGACAGAAATGTATTAATACCTGAACTGGAGTATGACCTTTCAATTCTCCTACTGCATTCAGCTGAATTACTTACAAAATACAGATCACAGAAAGCAAAGTCTGCAGATTTATCCTTTTAGCAGACCCATTTATCCACATCTGTCAATTGCTGGAAAAATCTAAATGGCTATTAGTGACTTGACAGAGCCTGTTTACTTCTGATTACACTGATCTTCAAAGTATTAAATCAGAGTTAGTGGCTACCTCATATAGAGAAATTTCTAATACAATACCATTATGAACTTGGAAGTACAAAAGACAACAGCTTTATTCTGGGATGGCTACTTTATAAAGGTACTGTTGGGGGTCAGAGCCTTCTCAAGACTGGCATCAGAATTCTGCAACCAGTTATCTTCTGATATGAAAAGTCAAGAAAGACTTAAGCTCTTCAAATGTGGTCTAAAACAACATTTAAAAGCAGAATAGAAATGCACTTGCTTCTATGGCAATGCTTAAACTCTCACGTGGCTCAAAAGGTATATCAATCTGTATAACAGGATGACACTGTAATATACTGTAGCCAAAATACTTTGCCATTGTCCTAACACTTTATTATTATAAGTATATATCCACCACAGTATGCA
The DNA here is from genome assembly GCF_019279795.1 of Protopterus annectens. Classification (NCBI taxonomy): domain Eukaryota; kingdom Metazoa; phylum Chordata; order Ceratodontiformes; family Protopteridae; genus Protopterus; species Protopterus annectens. The sequence goes on from NC_056741.1 coordinate 925,619,950, forward strand.
TTTACTTTACAGTTGGCACTATACTGACAGCAGCTGCATTGAATTGTACTGTGAAACGTTAAGTGTTATGGTTATATAGATAGATAAAGTAGATACAGATATAGATAGATAGATAGATAGATAGATAGATAGATAGATAGATAGATAGATAGACAGATAGATAGAGACAGCAATGCATACTCTATATTTAGATAGAAATAGCAATGCATACTCTATATTCCTTTCATCCTGTTTCTTCTGTGCTCAGTGAGCCTGGGATGTGGCTGAAAGGTGTCAGTAAACCAGACTGCCTACCCACTTATAAATAAAGACATAATGTATTTTCAGAATATTCTCATATGTAGCTTTTCAAACAGCTTATATTCCCTTTTAGTTATTAGATTGGTCCCTCATATTCTGCATACTAATTTTAAATTTCACTATACACAAATAAATTTGGGGCATGTTTTCTACATTATTACTCTTCTTTTATTTGCCCAGTTACTTTGTTGTTGTTGTTTGATAATAAATATAATTCTGACCTTACAAAAATGTGTTAATGTCAGTAATTCAGCAGTTAACATATTTGCCTCGGATACCTGGAAGATCAGAAGGTGTAGGTTCCATATTCTTACCAGGTAGCTGTATCCTGGTTAAAATACTTAGACGATGTGATGCCCTTAGCCTGAGAAATGAATCCATGGTCCCATCCACCTGAGATGCTGGTAGCCCAGATGAATTTAAAAGATGCCATGACACTTATCATCCCTAAAGTCCTTGTCAAATGTCCTCAGTTTGTATACGTACTGCACTGGGTCTCTTGGCAGCAGGCACATATGTTTTTGTGCCCATAAAAGAATCTAAAAACTGGCATTGAGTTTTATTATTTGAACAGCTGAAAAGAAAAACAGTTACAATTTTAACTAGGAAAAAACTAAAGTGTGAGTACAAAGCTAGGTTCCCTTGCATACCATTTTAAGCCTAACCAGTTTCCCTTTTTTTCTTGAAATAAATTATTCCATTTTGTTACCCACCCTATGGTCGACAATTACACATTACCCCTAATGAGAACAAATGGGATTTTTCCCATAGATAATTTGAGGGAGCTCATGCATGGGATAAAGCATTTAGGAGCTGCCTCTCTCCATTTGTAGTATAGGCAGCAGTTCTGGGGTAATTTTTCTACTTCCCATCCATAGATCTAAGTTACAATTGGATAATGACAGGGATGAACTTTGTTTTATGTGGATGGGGTATGTGTTCCAGAGCAGTGATATCCACTGTGAGATATGCCTGCCCCTCCAGACTGTTCTGCTGATGTTACAGAAGAGGTTTAGATCCCTATACCAAGTATTTCTGATACCATTTGACTTGCTGATGTGCAAGTAATGGGTCAGAGGATGCCTTGCATGCCTGATGCAGGTCACCTCTTAGCAGTCTGTAGGATAGCGAATGTAGTGACAGGGCTCTGAATCAGTCCACATAGGACATGTTGTTTAGGTTAATGATAACAAGGCCTATAGTACTTGAATTAAAAAGTATATTCTTCACAGCTGATTGTTGACTTACCTGAGGTTTGGATGGTGTTTTTAATTATTATTATTATAATCATTTGATCATCATATATTATTATTATTATTATTGTTATTATTTAATCATCATATCACCATTACTTACAGGTTAAAGGGGACAGAACCACAAGCAAAGAAGGCTGAACATGGTGGGATGTCAGCTACAGGAAAGGTCACAATTGTAACCTCATCATCAGATAATGGCAAAAGAGTAACATGCCAGTCTTACAGTGCTGTCCTGACAGAGTCAGTCAACACATTCTACAAACTGAATGTGCTTTGTAAGTAGTGTATCAGTCATTTCATTTATTCGTGCTTTCTGTCATTACTGTTATTTGAGCTGTCAAAAACTGCTACATAGTTTCCTTGTTTTTTGAAGAAATACATCAGTACTGCAGTACTCATCAGTAGTATTATTGTTGCACTCAAACGGTTAAGAGGGATCTGGGGATCCATATTCTGTAGGAAACTTGTTTGGATTAATGCAGACAGTGAGCACTGCATGTGCTTATATATCAAACACATAGAAGGTTGACATGACAAGTTTTGCAACAAAAGAAACAGAAATTTAGAACTTAAAGTCCATCATTTCTACTCATGCAGTGTGCCATAACTCTACTATTACTTGGTAATAATCTTTGCAATGCTCCTCCCATTTTAACCACTTTTGTGTTTCCGTATCTTTATATTTGGGAGGACAAACATTGATTGCTGATGACATTTGCTGGAACTCAAGCAATGCCTAATAGCGCTACATTGGTCAACAATGAGCAGTTGGTGAGAGCTTACCCCTCATTTTTTATTCTAGTAGTGGGTTGCTAAAGAGCCATCCATAATGTATAATTAGCCACTCTGGCCTGCAGTGTTAAGCAGGTGAGATGATTAGTACAGCCACCTGTATTACAACAACTAGACATTGCATTGATATCTAAACCCACCAAAAACTTGGTCTCCTATACCATAATCATAAACTGAATAAAATAGCTAGATTCACCTCCAGCCTTTCCTACAAATCCCACCACTGCCTCACCCTCCAGTCTTTACAATGGCCTGAATTCCCTAAACTTATTTTTCTTCCACAACTGCATATCACAAACTCAATTCTCTATAACCCCCCTTCATGCCCCTCCATCTCTAATACTGTATCTCCTTATAACCCACAACATCTGCTTCGTACATCTGACAAACATCTCCTGGACATCTACAAACCATCAAAAAATATTGGAAAGTCCCTGTATAGCCACTCAGTACTCACTCTTGGAAGTTCCTTCCTCTTAACATAAGAAGTATCCCCCATAAACACCAGTTCAAACTCAAGCTTAAAAACTGCTTCCAAAAGACCTGGTCCTGTCCCTGTCTAGCTTCAACCTGATGTCCTATCTACTTCAGATCTAACTCCTTTTTTCTCACTCGCATCAACCACTTCTTCTTTTTCTAATCTTACTATCTCTTTTTTCTTGTAAATATTTCTGACATTGTAAATATTTTTCCTTTTGAAGTGCCTGTTTATTGTATATATACTTTGCTACTAGAAAAGAACTGTCCAACACTATTTGACTGTATTTAATGTTGAATAAGTTCTTGCTATTAGATCCATTGTAAGTTTTACTTTTGTTGTATCACTGTAATTGTAACTGGAGCTTTTCTCCTCGGGGCTCCACTGAAAATGGGCCACTGGCTCAGTTGGACCAACCCGGTTAACAAACAACAATAAATAAATAAATAAATATAAAATAAGGGCTCAGACATAGGAAGTGATTAGCATAAGGTTTTGAAAGCAAATTATTAAAAATAAAATGGAGGAAATAACATGTTTTCACTCTATCTGCCCTGAGTAAATACAGCAATACCCTTTGAGTGTTCCCTCTACACTCACTAAAAAATAGATATGTATCAGTAATCTGAGTGATATATAGCATACAACAGCCAAAGTTGTTCCTCCTTTTTTTTCATTCATCATTTCCTTTTGGATCACTCTGATAGTGCTCAGTTGTACTTATACACATGCAACTTTGTGAAAATGCCCCTTACTATTTCCTGATGTTATCTTTATATATTATAATATTATGTCAGTTTTCACCTATGTATATGTATCTTCTGTTCTTATATTTGGACTCAGGGCCTCAATTGAAAATGAATAAAATTATCCAGTTAGACTTTCCCAGTAAACAAATATCAATAAATAATAAATAAATCAGTATATGCCATGTCTGATTGCCAGCATGGACTGACTACCAGTGCAGCTTACTCATTTAAATGTATTCAGTGCACAAAAAATCAATAAAAAAATAAAAATAAAAAAATATATATATATAAAATAAAAAAAATAAATAAAATAAAAAATAAAATAAAAATAAATCAGTAACCATGTCAGGAAACACTACAGAGAATCAAGAATCATGGAGATTGAATGGCTGAAAAATGGACTTACATATATTAAGTCCGAGATGGCCATTTCCTAGAATATTCCTTTTCCTCTGAGACATGGCAATCTAAGAGTTCATATATATTAGTTCTGGGGGTATGGGGGTTTCCCCCTGCATTGAGGGTCACAGGGTGGCTTGATCTCTTGCAAAAAAGGAGATTTGCTCTTCTTCTGGGGTTTTGGTCTTTTTTTTTCCCGGCGTCTTGTTAGCATTTACTAAATTTTAGTGGAGTATGTTTGAGTCCTACATTTTCACATTAAGTTTTTAACCTATTAATAAGTCATAACTACATAGCAATAGTTTAGGGCTCCCTTAAAATTAGACATACAAGTCCAACAACAATAAGAATAATAGTAAGGAATAAACTCATTTCCTCCTCCAGCCTGGGTTCTTGTAAAGTAAACAGACATTATCGTCTACAGCCATACAGCAGGTACACAGCTTAATTACAACAGTATTTATAGTTGTATTACATTAATTTTCTCTCTTGTAACCCTGTTATCCATTTATTCATTCATTGTTCCATTTATCACTTAAAGATTGATTTAATTCATTCATTCATCCCTTCACTGTATCTGTAGACTGGTCCAAGGACAACTTGCAGTGTTAGAAAATTGCTTAAAATAATACTTCATCTTAGTGACACTTTAAAATTAATAGAAGTTCAGATTTTTATGAAGTAGGAAACACAAAGAAGATGTTAAGCACAGGGGGAATGTGCAAGTTCTGTGAGAAATGGTGTAAAAGACTTAGATTCTGCTGCAAGGATAAAAGCTGAAGATAATACAAATATAATATTATTGCTCTTCATCATCTATTTCATATCCAGCTTTGCAGCTTTCCAGAAAGACTGGGACAGGCTATACCCTGCAGCGATCTTGGGATGACTGTAATATACTTTGGAGATGGGAAGCTCCATCCACATGGAGGTGCAGGAAGGCTTATTGTCTTCCATAAATAATGTCTGATAAATGTTACATTTTCTTGTATTGTTCATCAGCTTGAGTAACTGAAGTAACAGTTTAAAACTATTCAGGCTAATACAATACATACACATTTTACCAAGCTTGTTGGTCTCATGGCAGAACCTCAGAAAAAAGTAAGGTTTTGCTTTGATCATATAGTTGGGTTCTGAATGTATTGTGGCTGTGAATGCATTTGATGTATAGACCTGTGGATAGGTCTACACCCACACCCCCAAAGAAAGGTCTTCTCAAAGTTGATGAAAAACCCCATCTCTTCTGCTCTGAAACTGTAGCAAGCTGCAACAAGAATCATCACACACTGAGTGCTTCAACAATTCAGCCATAACTGTCAATGCATTATCGACATTCATTTATGATGTCTCATGGCTTCATAAATCAATGCTGGTATTGCACTCACACAACATCAGTGCCTGCAGATTTTGCCCCTAATAGCTTGTGACCAAGAACAGCCAACCCACCACCTCACTCAAGCTCAGAGATAACACAAATACTGGAGATTGTGTAACTGTGACAATAAAGACAAACCTGGAACATATAACAATTGCTAGAATGTGTTTACCACCAAAGTGAAGTGATGATGAAGTAGAGGAATTCCAACATTTCTTGCATGAAACACAAGGGGGAAAAATGATTAGTGGTTGTGGACTTTATTATTCCTTCCTGTGTCTGGTAAATTTACGACTCAACAACATTAATAAAGAAATTATTTACAATGTTTGTTCAGGAACAACAATTGCTTCAGATTGTAAAAAAATCAGAACATACTGGACATTGTGTTTCTAAGGAAATGACTGCTGATGTGGGTAGTTATGCTATTCCAAACTGGTGGAGCAATCCTTCAGGGGGAAAACTCTCTTGCAGCACCTTGCAGGGAGCTTTTTCATTATATTATGTTACATTACATACATATGTGGGAAGGTATGTTAGTTTGGGCATTACTGTCTGCCTCTGTCTATCAGAGACATGGGGGCCAGACCTGGCATGAATTTCCGATTTCCTTTCCTTTGGTCAAGGTTATGTTTAAATAGGGTTAGGGATGGACTTTGCTTTACGTGGATGGGGAGCATGGGGATCCTCTGAGACACACATCTGTCTCACCAACATGTGTTATTTATGTCGTAAGAAAAATTAAAATTCTTGGATTTAGTTGCTCTGATGCTGTTGTTTTGTAGATGTGCAAAAGGTCTATCAGAGGCCATATTAAATATGTATATGAGGCACTGTACTTTTGTGCAAGTTCAGCTACTTCAGTCCTTCATAATAAATTAAACTTTCAAATAAATGGATTGCCTTGATATATTTCTGCTGTACTCTTTAAAATGTACTCTTGCTTGTTTTCTTGTAAGATATCTATATTGTTATTCTCTACTGAAAATTGTGCCTAATGTAACTTACAAACGATGATTTCATAATTTCTAATTTCCTAGACTTTATAAATCTTTTTAATCTTTTTATATAACCTATAGTTCTGTAGCTGCTAATTGCTTGATGTGATTTGAAAATCTCAAAGCTAGTTCTACCCATTTACCGAGGTCCTTAAATGAATCTACAGTTTTAATCACAGTGTTCTGTATTAAATATTTACCCTTCAGTTTAAATCTCCCAAATCTGATATGCATAGTTTTCAGTGCATTTATCAGCATATTACTATCCTGTGTCCAAATGATCAGTTTAGTTAAGTACTCTTGCAGACCTTCCAAGCTGAGTCTGAAAAAGGTCTATGAAGATCAGTGCTATACCCATGAAAACAACATACAAATAAAATAAATACTCTGTGCGCGATACATGCAATCAGTTTACCTGTTTTACAGTCATCTGCATAAATTCTGAAGAACACCTCAGATGAAAAAAGATGGATCTAAAAGATATAACTTACACAAGTATGAGCCTAGGACAGTCCTGTGTGACACCCTGACTAAAATCTTTAATTTAGCCTGTCCAGTTGCTGTTTGATAGTTACCAAGTCCTGTGTGTAAGCTATGCATCTATCCATCTTATCATGTTTTCATCTATATCTAATTGTTTTAATTCTTGATCAGTTTTTTGTTGGGATCTTATCAAATGCAGAAGTTAAGTCTATATAAATTATATCACAGCACAATTTTTCGTTTATAGCTCTTATTACCCTGTTATAGCTCATCATGTTACATGTGGTTAGACATCAACTTTCAACACACAAATGCTGACATATGGTTTCAAGTCCCAACTTTCATCACTCTGACAATTTATCCAAAATAACTTTCTCCATTATTTTTTTACAACGACAAAGTAAATATATGGGTCTGTATGACTCTGAGTATGTCCAATTCCCCTTTCTCTTAAACTTAGGTTTAAACAAGTATATGTCTCCAATCTTGACAGATTTGCCAATACTTAAAAGACCAAGTGAATTATAGATATAATGTTAATGTACATTCATGCTAAGGTGTTTTCTGGTCATTATTACTAATCCTGTCTCCCCCCTGTGCTTTATTTGGGTCCAGTTTACATATTTTTAGAATATAATTATTATTTATGTATTTATTTATTTATTTGACATTTGTTGACTGGGACAGTCCTACTGAACCTATGCCCTTTTTCAGTGAAGGCCCGGGGAGAAAAGCTTCAGAGTAAAAAAATGCAAGTAAAGATACAATACAAATTGTGCATGAAAAAAAAGACATTACAAGTGAACAAGTAAAACATTAACTGGAGTAAAGCAAAGTATATTAGGCACAATAAAAACTATGTAAAAAATGTTAAACAGGTGACCATTTGCAGTACAAATAAGAGATCTTAGCAAGAGAGGCTAATAATATAATTTAATGTCGGTATATAAAGTTAACACAATGTTGCTAGGAAAATGTGTTACCTTCATTGTGGATCCAAACTACTCTGCATAAGATTTTGTAAATATATCTATAATCTATTGTAACTATATCTAGAATCTGTTGTGTTTGAGAAAAAAAAATTGAATCTGGTACTCTTACCACATCTTATATATCTATAAAATGGTTTCATATTATCCTCAATATCTTTACATACATTTATTCAAAATTTTCTTGATCTTGTCTCAAATTATGTTTAATTTGTCTGTTTAGCTTTATTTCAGTTTTTAAAGTTATAGTTTAACCTCTTTTCCATTTCTTATATTTTTGTATCTTATTTTAATTATCCTCTTGTAGAGAAAATCCTCCTAACCTAACCTTGTGTGCCTAGAGTCTGATGTTACTCATTGTTTCTTTTATTTTTTGCATTCGATTAGTTTCCCTTTCAAAACTTGTCAAATTCCTTCATCAGTTTTTCCACTGAAGACATCACTCCAATTTCTTTTACACAGTGACTCTATTGCCATGTTATCTGTCAACAATCTTCTGTGCACTGGTTTATTTTTCAGTTTGGTGACATTATCTAACAATAATTTACCCTTTATAACCCCATGGTCGCTACACATCAGTGGTGGTAAAACTTGACATGACGTAACAGTCATTTCCTTAGGAACACGATGTCCAGTATGATCTGATTTTTATCATTCTGAAGCAGTTGTTGTTGTTCCCGAACAAACATTGTAAATAATTTCCTGACTAATGTTGTCAAATGATGAATTTACCAGACACAGAAAGGAATCATAAAGTACCCGACACTAGTTATTTTTTCCTCTTGTGTTTCATACAAGAAATGTAGGAATTCGTCTTAGGTCATCAGTACTTAACTTTAAAGGCACACACTCTCTAACAGTTGTTATATGTTTCAGGTTTATCTTTATCACCACAGTTACACAATCTCCAGTATTCGTGTTATCACTGAATATGTATAATCAGAAGTGGTATCTGTGATGCCAGTGCCCTGTCCCAGCAATCAAGGATCCTCAATCCTCACCACTGACACCAGTGAGGGGTGTCTCATATAGTAGGAAAGGATAACAAATACACACAGTAAAGTGCAATTTCCCTTAAGAGCACACAGAGATCACAGTCAGTCTGGGGCTGGTCACTCCCTTGCTTCCCAGGTCCCCAATAAGACTCCCCACTGGCACAGCTATAGGGTCCAGATATCAGCCAGCTGGGCAAGTTAAAATCTCCAGCACCCTCTCTGTCCAACCAGTGCTTTGTGTCCCTGCCCAAGTAGCTGACATGCACACACTTTGAGATAAGATTTTATACAACTACACAGACACTCCTGGAGAAGGCTGGCACAGGTTCTTGGGCTGTACCCCTTTTACCCAGACTATACATTAGAAATCACTGCCACCACCCAGCTAATAATTATTAGCTACTCAAAGGCCCCTTAAAAGGGTGTCCAGCTATTACTGTGCAATATTATTATCCAATTGGTAGTATCACTAAACAGTCAAGGCTTATTAGAGTGACTTGGCACAGTAATCACTATAAATATGCAATGTATTTTAGAGCTTAAATTATCTCTACAGAAAACAGCCACAGTTGAAAGGTTTTAAAATATTTAATAATAAATAATAAAAACACAAGGCAATACTTCTTATTACACAGTACTAGTCAAGGGTTCAGAGATCACAGAGAAATACTTAAAATAATTCAGTAGTACAGTTCTGACATCACAGAAAAACACTCAGTCTAATCTTTCTAGTTTCTAGCTATTTCTAAGAGAAAACACAAGTCTAAGATACACTTACTCATAGAGCAAGACAGTGCTGTAAGTTGGATGGTCAAGACAAAAATGCTTAATGGTCTCTGATTCTGTTTTTAAAATCACATTCCTGGTTCCCATTACATCATTCTTCACAATTTCCTGTGTTCCCAGGCTAACAGAAACTACAATTACATTCTTAACATCTCCTTGTGTTATCTTGCAGCTGGTCAGGAAGCAGAGCAATAAAAATACATTTGCATGTTTAAATCTATCAATTTAACTCTTGGTTAAAACAATAGCAATAATGTCTTCATCTAGCCAGTCTGGAGCTGACTTTAGATCAAAGGGTCACAACATGCTTTACCTGTCCAGTTTTCTGCCATCAGAGTGTACTGTTGTTAATTTTTTTTTCAGTTCCACATCTAACAGCAGTTTTTTTTTTCCATTTAAGACAACAAGCCTGTGTCTTACATTAATATTTACAAATTATAGAATTCTCTATAAAGTTCTATCTGGCTAGGCTGGCAGCCTTCATAGCATCACTGAACATGTACAGTCACAGGTGGTATATCACTGAATGTGTATAATCACAGGCGGTATATCCCTGAACGTGAATAATCACAGGTGGTATCACAGAACATGTATAATTGCAGGTGGTATATCATGGAACATGTATAATCACAGAAGGTATCATTGAACATGTATAATCACAGGTGGTATGTACTGAACATTCATAATCACAGGTGGTATCACTGACCTTGTATAATCACTGAACTTGTATAATCAGAGGTAGTATATCACTTGTTGTTGTTGTTGGTATAATCACAGGTGGTATATCACTGAACATCTATAATTACAGGTATTATATCACTGAACATTTATAATCACAGGTTGTAGCAGTGAACATGGATAATCACAGGTGGTATCACTGAACATGGATAATCACAGGTGGTATATCACTGAACATGGATAATCACAGGTGGTATATCACTGAACATGTATAATCATAGGTGGTATCAGTGAACAAGTGTAATTACAGGTGGTATCACTGAACATGTATAATCACAGGTAGTATCACTGAATATTTATAATTACAGGTGGCATCTCTGAACATGTATAATCACAGGTGGTATATCACTGAACATGTATAATCACAGGTGGTATCACTGAAAATGTATAATCACAGTTAGTATCACTGAACATGGATAATTCAAGGTGGTATATCACTGAGCATGTATAATCACAGGTGGTATCACTGAACATGTATAATCACAGGTGGTATATCACTGAACATGTATAATCACAGGTGGTTCCCTTGTTTTGACTAGTGCATATCATTCTGTCTAAATACATGTATGCTCAAAATTAGCTATTGCTCGAAGTATTTCCATTTTTTAAAATATGCCTCTTTTTTTCTTGTAGGTATTTACCTCCAAAAATCTTTTCATTCATGCTGACCTGACTCACCTTTCTATATATGATTTGAGAAAAATATATTCTAACACTTGTACAAGCTAAGAATGCTGTAACTTCCCTACTAACAGTAAGAAAGTCCCAGAAGAGGAGATCATTTGTACTGACATTAATAAAAACAGCTGTATACTTCCTTACATTATGGCATTTTGCGGCCCTGCTCACATCTTCTATTTTTGTTCCAACAAGCATAACACTATTCAATGTTCATTATCTTCTTTGCAGATGTAAGTATATAATTTCTGACCAGATCTAAATCTCCCACTTCTAACTCAATGATGTATGCTATATCAGTTGTTAAGAGTGGACGGATCTTCATCACATTAGTGTTATTTTCCCGGTCCCTTCAATAAAACACATCACACCGAATGACATTTGATGACCTTTATTAAACTTCCATAACATGGCTGTGGTAACCAATATTATTAATTACAACTGAACATAGTACAATTTATTTTAATCACATCATAAACATCCCTGTAATGCTAATCAGGACAGCATGACTTTACTCATCGTGACTCAGTAAGTAGAGACCATACCTCTACTCACTTACTTTAGTTATGAAGCAGCGTCCAACAACTTACTTCATATACCATTTAATGAATTACACATCCTACCAAGTCCTTTACTTATGAAGCAGCATCAACTCACTTCATATACCATTTACTGAATTACCCCCCAACCAGATAAGCAGCATCCTTACCTCTGCTCACTTATATTTACTACTTATTGCCTCCAACTGCTTACTTTCCTTTCACAACTTATTGAAATAAGCATCTGCACACCAGAGGAGGAACAGAAGAGGACAAACCTGTCTCTCTTTTCTGCCCAGCCCAGACTGCTAAAATAACCAGACCCCACCAATCTATTAAAAGATAGGGAGGGAGGGCAGGCAGCAAGTTCATGCCAAAATGTGATTTCTTACCCAGCTACTCTTGCCTAAGCCCCTTAAGCTCCTCCCCACCCCTTATCTCATTTCCTCTCAATCAAGCCTCCTTCCATTTAACCCTTTCATCCCCCACAGTCTTACCTCTCACTGATATATTTGTCTAACCCGTAATGAAGATGTCCCCGGACAAATTGGTTTGTTGCCAAAAAACCTCATCTGTCCCGGTCTCCTTCAATAAAACCCGTCACATTGAGTAACATTTGACAACCTTTATTAAACTTCCATAACATGGCTTTGATAACCAATATTATTAATTACAACTGAACATAGTAAATTGATTTTAATCACATCATAAACATCCCTGTAATGTTAATCAGGACAGCGTGACTTTACTCATCCTGACCCAGTAAGTAGCATTCATACCTCTACTCACTTACTTTAGTTATGAAGTAGCATCCAACAACTCACTTCATATACCATTTATTGAATTACACATCCAGCCAAGTTCTTTACTTATGAAGCAGTGTCCAACAACTCACTTTATATACCATTTACTGAATTACCCCTTCAACCAGCATCCTTACCTCCCCTCACTTATATTTACTACTTGATGTGTCCAACTGCTCACTTTCCTTTCCCAGCTTATTGAAATAAACATCCACAAACCAGATGGGGAACAGAAGAGGGCCAACCTGTCCATCTTCTCTGCCCACCAGCCTGACCAGGTTGTTCCCCCTCACTCTTACCAAACTTTTTGACAACCTAACCCCTAAGACATACATCATTTGGTGTACCCATCCACTGGTGACCAAACCAAACTGATCCCCGTCAACCTCAAACCCTGTCATATAATTAGCAAAAACACTAGTTGACTAAATGGTTAAAATAATCTAATAATCCTTCCCTTTTTTTCTTTACAATGCACTGTCCAAACCTTCCCTTAACCATAAAAGGGAACCTGATCACATACATCTTTCTGACTACCAGCCCCCCCAGATGCCACATCCAATCAAATTAGCACTGGCCACTAAGCAACCCCTCTGCTTAATCTTTCAACAAAAAGATAAACCCAACTACCATGCCCAAGAAAATCCAATCCATAATAACCATATCTTGACTCCACCTCACCTGTGGACAATTCCAAAGTCTCCCTAACAAACCCCATCTATCCCTTCTGCTCTGCCCTTAATTCATCTCAGCCTTACTTGCCTCCATACTACTTCCTACCACAACAAGCCTGACATGGCTTAATGAGCACCTAATGGTAATTCACCTGTGCCCTTCTTGTTCACCCTCCAGCCACGCAGCATCCATCACCTTCTGGTCACCGACAGATGTGACTCTAGCACATCCTTTTATGACCTAACCACCCATCATTCCAGCTACTGGCACAATGTCCACTGTGTGCTCATCCCTCATTGATCTGTAAAAGAAAAGAAACTGTTAATCCACTGCCATAAACCTAAATCTTAACATTGAGTGTTCTCAAAGGAACCCACCGCCATATTCCAATGTAAGTATGAGTCAGGACTTCCCTTCTACTCTTCCTCTCCTTTTTTTATATATAATATATATAATATATATATATATATATATATATATATATATATATATATATATATAGCCTGCTTAACCTTCCCAATTGAACATGTTAATATGCCATAATAAGCCATAAGTATGTGTACCACATTCTGCTCATCTGCTCCCCCTTAGCTTGCAAGCAATGATCCAAGTGAAAAGCTCTAAAAACACACATACCTCTCAACCTCCTAGCCCAGGTAATGTGGGCAAAGCCCATACTTCTCAACCTCTTAGAGCAACAAGTGTTCACCAGCCATAAATAAAAGATGGGCCGGTGTAAAGTGAGAAACTCAAATGTCTGTTATTATCTTCTAATGTCAGTCTTTAATGTTTTGCCACTAATAGCCAAAAACCAGAATTCTATGAAAAACAAACCCAGATATGAAACAAAATCTGAACATTCTATGAAAATCTATACAGTTAAATGGTATGACAACACCTCAGTATAAGGACAGCTTTTAAGCCCCCCTCCCCACTTGTTCACCCACTTTTTCCTTCCACTTGGTGTTTGTAATAATGAAGTTTCTTAGGAGGTATGAAAGCTAAAACACAAATGGCAGAACCTACTTTCTGAATACAGCTCTCCCTGATTTGCCCTAAGCCCACCATGTCATGCAAACAGCCCAAAACATCAAACAGAAACCCCAGAGATGCTGCAGCCATGTCACAGTTGAATGGTATGTAGTATGTAAACCCCAACTGTTACCCTACTAACACCTCTGGTGCACCAACTGAATTACACATGCACAGCCAATAAAATTCTCTGCTGTCCATCACTCCTTGTATCAACATGTATCCTTTAATGCAATAAAACCATATCTGTGCAAAGCCAGAAGAATGGGAGAGGGAGTGACAAAAGCCCAAATAGGGAAAGCATGAACATATTGTTCCCCCAAACCTAGAAAGCCAGTAGAATAACAGAAGTGCACTTGAGTTGCCCGAAAGTGTGACCTCAAACTGGTCTGTGACATCAATAGGACTTGTTAGCAGAACTGATTTGTGTCCCAGTGACTTCCCAATTTGTGGAATAGCTTCCATCTCCATGTCAGAGTACCTCATTATCCCTTTTCAAGCACGACCTGGCTAACTGGATGGGAAACAGAGAATACACCCCTGGGATTCCAACTATGTCCCTGCTGGACTGGCTTACCTTATACATAACCAGATAACCACTGAGGCTGTAAAGAATGATAGCAAGTAGAATAAAACTACACATACAAATATTCCGGGCATGGGCTCAAATGCTTTTAGCCTGTCAGTATAGCAAAAGGGTTGTTCCCTTAACAAGAAAACCAGGTGGCTCTACAATGTCTAAATAATCAGGCCAAGATCTGGTAATTTTGGGGCATGGGCTCTAATGCTTTTAGCCTGTCAGTATATCAAAAGGGTTATTCCCATAACAAGAAAACCAAGTGGCTCTACAATATATAAAATGATAACACAGTACCACTGATTCATTTCAGATTACATCATTTCTTTCTGGTTCCGAGGCTAACAGACTCTCAGAGGTTAATAGCCCCTTTGATATTGCAGCTGGTCAGGAACCAGAGTAATAAAAGAAATTATACATGCAAATTCTAGCCATTAACTCTGGCCTCAAAACAATAGGCAGAATTTCTTCATCCAGACATATTGGCTCCGAGTTTTGACATCAAAGAATTGACTTGTCAGCTTTGTTACAGCAGAGTGCACTGTTGTTACATTTTTGCAGTTCAATATCCAATGCCTGTGGCTTACATTAATATTTACAATTGACAGAATTATCTACAAAATTCTATCTGGTTAGGCTGGCGGCCTTTACCTATCTTCACAAAGGGCATGAAGTCCGCTCATCTCTGGCTAAACTCTGCCATGTCTCCACTTTACAGAGCTATCACCAAGCAAGTCAACAACCAACAATGAACAAATCAAAACATGAGCAGGAAGCAGACATTGAACTCTAGATCCCCAAGGACAACCCCTTAATTTATTTCCCATCTCTGAGCTGAACCTAACTCTTGCTATCCAGGACACTGCACTTGATGGCACTCAAGACACAATTGCAGTACTGTATGGAGCCAGAGTGAATGAAGCCACAGAGAACTCAATCTGTGCTTGTACCCAAGCATCTGCTCATTTACTTTGTCAGTGTTTTAACTTACACAAGGGTAATTGTTTTCCCTTGTATTGTAAGTGGTCCCTCCCTCCCTTCTATTTTTA
Organism: Protopterus annectens; assembly: GCF_019279795.1. Taxonomy (NCBI): domain Eukaryota; kingdom Metazoa; phylum Chordata; order Ceratodontiformes; family Protopteridae; genus Protopterus; species Protopterus annectens. Next base: position 925,635,641 of record NC_056741.1, read on the forward strand.
AATATTTAGAGCTTTCCTCCCAAGCCTCCACAGAAAAGAGGCTTGCCTCCTGATAACAAATGTAAAGCAAAACAGACCGCTGAGAGGAACGGGGCTGCCTTAAGGCTATTAATCATGCTATACTACCCCCTCCCCTTTGCATAAGTGAGCAGTCACTTCAAAACGGCCAGGGGTTGGGAGGGTGGCTTAATGGCTAAGGTGTTTGCCTTACAAACACAAGATGCAGTGTTTGAGTCTCACAAGGGATAATTGGCTAAGCTTAAAATGGCTTGCAATGGCAGTTAGCTTAGTACTAACCTATGCTCGCTCTTGGCCATAACCTCAACAATGACACCTGTCACTGCACATATTAAGAAACCCCTTCAGTCCTGCTGGAGGCAAAATGTGCTAAGGACAACAACTCCAATAAATTTCAGTCACACCAATGAGGCAGTGGTTTCAGGCAAGACATAAATCAGCTATATTTCCCTGCAATAGTATAATAGTGGCCTAGGACTCTTTTCTAGGCAACCACTGACTGAAGAACTTTTTTTTTTTTTTTTTTGAACCAAGCCTTCCTATGGATCCGAGCAAAATCAAAGCTGAAAATAACACCACAGGAACACCAGGGCGAACCAAACTATTCTCACCACTAACGTCTCTTAAGAGAAACCACCACAAAACATTCCACTCCAACCAAAATGAAACTCCATTGCTTCAGCAGATGCTTTTACCAGGAAGCAAGCACTCTGTAATGCTATACCATAACAGCATTTGTGACTGAATTTAACCACCATCTACACTACCTTCCCTTCCTCAATAAGCAATTAATCAGCTTAAGTGAGCTAACTGGGAATGGCAAAGGAAAGTAAAATGAAGCTACAATGAAGGCCCTCATGGTGCAAACATTCCAATGCATTCCAGTATACTGTACCCACAAACCCTGTTATTGAACCTACCAATGTCAGCGACTAATTTTGAAATTAAATTTAATCCCCTACTCAGCTACCACTACTGAAGTCCTCTCACACAAACACACAGATGAAAAAAAAAATCTTCCATTCCTGCTAATCAGCCAAAGGCCTATACTCACACTTCATTCCTATAAATCATCCAAAGGCCTACCTGATCATGCACCTACCTGAGGTCATCATGGAAGCAATCCTGCACTTAGCATGTTCACGCCAAAATGTGATTCCTTACCCAGCTGGTCTTGCCTAAGTCCCTTAAGCCCCTCCCCACCCCTTACCTTATTTTCTCCCAATCAACCCTCCTGGTCTTGCCTAAGTCCCTTAAGCCCCTCCCCACCCCTTACCTCATTTCCTCCCAATCAACCCTCCTTCCATTTAACCCTTTCATCCCCCCCACACTCTTACCTCTCACTGATATATTTGTCTAACTCCGAATGAAGATGTCCCTGGACAAATTGGTTTGTTGCCAAACCTCATTTATTTTCACTGTTTTCATTGCTTATTTCATTTGAAAGCATACAATTCTCATCCAGATGTCTTTTTACTTCCACAGCTTCAGCCATATTGTCAACTGTGGTCTCTCTCCTTTTTTTCTGATAGTAATACTCTTAAAACATTCCAAGTTCAGTTTTGATTTCTTCCTTTTAGCCTGCTCATTGTCTCTTTTTTTCCCTTCCTTCTGTGTTAGAAAACATGATGCCATTTTCCGTAGCTTGATATTTTTCTAATTGAGCAGTGATATTATTCTATTATTCCTTGTAATCTGTGTATTATATAACAAAGAAGTGTCTATTTTAGTAGCTATATTTTTTGGCATTATAGACATTAATCACTTTATTTTTCTTCCTACTTATTTGTTGTAAACTTATTCCATTCTTTCCTTTATTCTACATGCTCTGAATCCTCAGACTGCTGAATACTTGCTACTACCAATGATAACTCTGAAATTCTAGATACATATTTAATAACAGTTGACTTATTTTACTTACAGTTGCTACTGGCTACTTCCTATCCTAAATGTATTCTATTTGCACTTTGCCTAATATTATTTATCTCATCATCCCAGTCATTAATATATGTAACTACAGTTTTCCATACTGTGCCAATTGTACAAGTGCAATCATCATCAGAAAGTCTAGATTTACTATCAAAAAAAGTAAGCAAATCATCCAACTTTTGATATGAAGTGCAAAGGTCTCCAATGTTATCAGGTGTTACCTCTCTCTCTCTACATATATGTGTATATATATATATATATATATATATATATATATATATATATATATATATATATACATATATCATTTAGTACATTGTGTGAGATACTTGCGCTTTGGCAAATCATTAATGGTATTCTTATTTAAGGAATTCATTTTCAGCTGCAAACAAATAATTTTAAAACAAAACAGTAATCAAAATCAGTTACCACAGACTTCGAAGAAATTAAAACAACTAGTAATTTATATCAAATTGCATGAGGAAGTAACACAAACAATATGTAATTAAAGATTAAATTAAGTAATCTGAGCTAACCTTGTACAAGGTGAAATAATTCATAAAGTCGTCACTTTGACATAGTGCATCAGTTGTGACAGTCACACTAAAATGGTGGATGATTCTCACCACCTTTACATGCAGAGGGGTTGGCATAATGATTAAGGTGTTTACCTTACAGATACAAGGTACAGCATGTAAGTCTGTCCTTGGGAAGTAAGGCTAGAATTAAAAAGCCCCCTGAGGTCATTAGCCTAGTAATCACCTATGTCCTTCATTATCACTCACAGTTGCACATTATTGTAGTAGTAAAAATCGGAGTTAAAAATAAAATATAAATTAAAATAAATCTTCTCTTATCAAGCAGTGAACAAAAAAAATCAAAGACAAAGACTATATTTCAGATAAGTTATGAATTGTCCTGGTGACAGTCTATGTGAATGTATAGCTGACTAGGCCCCTTGAGATAATATAATGTATATACCAAAAATAATTCTCTGGAGTTGGTAGTGGATGAGTTGAAGAAACTGAGATGGAATGATGTGCTCTCCATAATGGATAGGTTCATAGGTGATTACTAAGCTAATGATGCAAGCAAGCCTAGCCAATAATACCTGGGATATGACAATACTATATCTTAATTTCCCAGATATGGGATGGGGTAGTTTCAGGGTAATGGGTCTTTGGGCGTTAGAGCCCTGAGTCATTTTATAGACTGCCTTTGTCCATAAGGGACATGGGCAGTAACACAGGAGTGAATTTATGGTTTTCATCCATTTATCCAATTTTTTTTTTGAAGGAAGTGAGGGTTAATCTCTGTTTTACATAGAAAAAAAGTTTATTCCATAGAGAAGGTAGCTTTAGAGATATGAATCTGTCTCTCTAGAAGTTCTGTTAGAGTCACAAATAAGTTCGGGTCCATGGAATGTGCAACCCTCCTATAATTTTTCTTGCAAATATATAACATTTTTATCAGGACTGGATCAGAGAATGCCAGATATGAGATGGAATAAAAGGATAGGGCCTTTAGTCAGTCTGCATAACACATGTGTCTTATGCTTTGTATTTTTTTTTTTAGTGAGAAACCTCTGGGGCTGCTCCAGTTGGTGTAAGTGCCTGGTTAGGTACAGGGAACATTGTACTCGATTATGGGCCTGATAAGGGCCGAATACAATGGCACTATGATTTCCTTTAATCTTGATGCCATGCCTTTACTTATAACTTTTGCCACACAGAAGGATTTCCTCACTACCAGAGTTACCTGTTGTCAAAGTTTCAGTTACTATCTGTCTGTGTTCTTAGGTCATTCACCACTGGATCTACTTTTAGTCATGTACTATCAATATTATAATTTGCAGGGATATTTGATTTACTGAAGGATATGATTATGGATTTTTTTAGCATTTAGTCTCAGACCCTGGTTTGTCATTTTTAGGCCTTTTGGGGATTCAGTGATTACTCCCAGCTTACATTCTTCAGCAAACCTGGTGAGTCAGAGGTCCACAACATAGGCATTCACCTCACAGAAGTATATACCAAATAGGAGGGATCCCAATACTGAGTACTGTGAGACATCTCTACTAACAGGTTTCTTACTGTAAGTGGATTCATGTATCTGGACAACATGTGTCCTATCAGTGAGCTAGTTGGCCATCCATCTGATGATGTAGGGGTTTATGCCTAACTCAGTATGTCTATCTATGATCCTTGAGTGTGGGGTTGTATCTAAAGCTTTGGCCCGGTCTAGATAAGTGGTGTGTACCATTTTACCCTCATCCATAGCCCTGGTGAATTTCTCAAAGAAGTCCACCAGACTGACCAAGCAAGACCTCCCTTTGACAAAGCCAAACTGGGTCTGGTACAGTGTTTGGAGAATTCCTATGTCATTATTAATCAGATCCATGATAATTCCCTCCATGGCCTTGCAGATAAGACTGGTTAAGCTTATGGGTCTGTAGTTCCCAGGGTCAGTTGATGGGCCCTCCTGTGCAATGGATGACTGTTTCAGTCCACAATTCATCTGGGAAATAGTTTGTCCAGAGGTTGTGGTTAAAGAGGGTTTCTAGTGGCCCTGACGGATTCTGTTCTTAAGACACATCCTGGAATGTTGTTGGTACTAATGGAGGCTGTGTTTTGGCTTTAGTGAGTGCAGTAAAGACCCGTTCACTTGTAATGACTGGTAGGGGTAATGGTTGCAGATATTTATTTGGGTGTGGTAGGAGTTTGGGGGGGAGGGTTGAACTGAACTTGCCAGCCAGCAGGTTTGCTATAGTTTTAAGATGGATGTAAGTGATGCCATTCATGATTAACTTGGCACATTGCTGAGCGTTTCCCCTGAGGTCACAAACATAATTGAAAAAAAAGCCTTATGACTATCTTTCTTGTGGGAAGCTACCTTCACTTCATAGTTTCCTTGGCAGATTTGACAAGCTCTCTAATTTGCTTCTTTAGACTGGTGACTGTCTTTTTGTACTGCTTTGTCTGTTCCTTCTTGGCTTTGGAGAGGATTTTTTTCCTTTTGTTGAATAGCCTGTTTATGCTAAGGGTGCACCAGGGTGATCTATTTTTGCCAGTAATCATAGGCTTGATTCAGACAGGTACTGCCGCCTCTCTGCAGCTATGAATGTGGCTGTACAGTGCTTTTGTGTCCAGCTCAGAGTAGGCCTCAGTGTCATTCCCAGGAATTTTAATAAGCTGTCACTTAGTTTGAGGTAATTGGCCTTAGGAAAGTTCTTAACAGATTTGGAGTTTGATGGGGGTTCTAGGTTAGTTTTAATTCATTTTGTAGTCTGTTCTTACCAGGGAGGAGTTAATGCATGGGAGGGTGTGGCTTACCCCCATATTTGTGAATACTAAGCTTAGGATGCTTGTACCTGTAGTTGGGGAACTAACTAGTTGTTCCAGAATGTTTGCAATGACCAAAAGTCCAAAAACCTCTCAGCAAGTGAATTACGGGTTGTATAAGTCTCCCAGTGTATGGAGGAGTAGTTGAAGTCACCCATAAGTATGGTGCTAAATGTTAAGAGATTCCAGTAGGTTTAGGTAGGAGTTGTGGTTTTCCAGACTCATGTTAGGAGATTTGTAGCTTGCAAGGATATGATAGGGGGTCGCACCTGGGCAGGGAGTCATGTTGTTGGACCAATCTAGCAGTGTACTTGGCCTTTATGAACACTGAGACACCTCTTCCCTTTGTTTTATCCTGAGCTGATGGGGATCAAAATGTATGAAAGGCATTTTAGTCTTTGATAGCTGGGGTGCTCTCCATGGTACTGAACCATGTTTCCATGACTGCACATATGTCTGCATTCTCCAGGGTGAGGAGTGCTTCCAGGGGAGAGCAGTTTTTTTATTTAAACTCCTAGCACTGACCAGCAGTATCATGACTGCACATATGTCTGCATTCTCCAGGGTGAGGAATGCTTCAAGGGGAGAGCAGTTTTTTTATTTAAACTCCTAGCACTGACCAGCAGTTTCTTTAGGCCATGAGTGATTTTTGTTATGTTGGATAGCTATCTAATTTACTAATGGATACCTAATAATGCTCTATGTGCTGCAAGTGTGGTAACTCAAATGTTTTATTCAGTAGAAGTTGCAGCATTTTTTAGTATTCCATTCAAGTTTGAGACAATACACTGGATGTGCACATTCAATTCTGAGAACTGAGATATTTGCTTTTCATCTGAAATGTGCTCCAGGTATGATCACTTGAATGATTTCTGAACTCGATAACATGTGGCTTTATATTACTTCATTAATAGTGCACCAATGACAATTTAAAGGTAAGTCTTATGTTTTAGACAGAGCTGTCAAAGTATTATTCTATTTGCATTTGTGTTATTTCATTAAACTCTTGAAGTGAAGACTGGAGTTATTTGTCACCTTCAGCTGTGGTGTACCCTCTTTTTGTTTGCTTTTTTGATTATTCTGTTATGAAGTTATAAAAACCCATATTAAATATTAGACTATTTAAATACATTTTGGAAAATCTGTGATAATAGTTTTAAGAGATGGGAACAGAGTAAGGTATGTTATCATTCTCCTTGCTATGTTAAATATGACTATCAGACATAACCCACACTTCTAAGTTTTATGGTGTGGTTCGAATTAAACTTTATACTAAAGGATTCATTTGCCATTGTTTTCATTTCTGTTTTTGAAGCGTTGGTTTATTTTGGACGTTTATCAGTTTGGCGCTTCTTATTTTTTGTTCAGTCTTAGTTGTGCATTACCCCTAATGGAAATGGATTCTTTGGATGAAATCCCTTCACTATTTTCACCTGTGGATCTTGAGGAACTTAACAGGGTGAATTCTAAGCTTGCAATAATGAAGGGTGAGCTTTCAAAATTGACGAACTGTTTACCCAACCAGATGGCCAAAAGGAATCTGAAACAAAAGGGCGGAACCAGAAGCAGTCCAGTGTGTTAACTCCAAATGGAGAACACAAAGTTACTGGTTTAGATGATGAAGGTGGTGCTGTTGATGAATTATTACAAGCAAACAATGAGCGATTCAATGGGAGTTTTACTGAAAGTTCTCCTTTAGAAGAAGATATTGTACCCAAAAGAACTTATGCAACTGTTGGGTCTGCAACAGCTACATCTGTTACTATTAACAATCATACAAAACGAGATAGAAACATTACTGTTAATGTTAACAATGTATGGACAAAGAAATTACACAATACTAATTATTTTTTAAATAGACTGGTCATTTTGAAGACTTAATGAAAAAGGCTTTTGATTTTATTTCAACAGTGTCATTAATCATGTTAGAGATAGCAGTGCAGTCCAAAATGTCAGTGGATCATGGAAAGAACTTATTAATCATTTAGAAAAGAAATTAATGAAAGTTAAATCTTTGCAAATTGAAAATAGTTACTTGCAATGTTGTATAGGATTAAATATTGTGCCTCAGGGCTTATGTGTATTTAAATTTCCTTTCAGGCTAGATTGCAATAATGAGATGTAAAGAATTTGTAGAAATGTTTAACAGACATGGTCTTGAACTACTTAAAACTGTGAAATTTAATGACATGAGGTTATGTGGGGTGGCCACGGTGGTGCAGCAGTTAGCATTGCTGCCTCACAGCAAGAGTTTCTTTGGTTCAATCCTCAGCAGGGGTGCCTTCTGTGCGGAGTCTGCATGTCCTCCCTGTGGTCACATGGGTTTCCTCCGGGTGCTCTGGTTTCCTCCTACACCCCAAAGACATGCTGTAGGTGGATTGGACACTCTAAATTGGCCCTAGGTGTGAGTGCGTGCATGTGTGCCTTCTGTGGAAGGTTGGCGCCAGGCTGGCAACTCGACACTGTAAAACTCCACTGCCAATCATGAGCGGACAGCTGATCCGATGTGGTGACTCCTAACTGGAAAAAAGCCAAAAGAAGAAGAAGAAGAATGACATGAGGTTATGTGTTTTAATTAATGAGGTTGAAAAATAAATACAGATATTTTAAATGATTTGGTTTTTCAGAAATGGGAAAAATATTATTTAAAACAATTAAGGAAGGTTTCTGGGAAATGTGATGGTTCAGTGAAAAGACATAAAAAAATTGGGAGAGATAGGAAACAGTATGCGGATTTTCAAGCTTACCCTATTAGAAAAGATAAAAGTGGGGTTAACAAGATAGACAGTTCTAATAATTTTAATAGGAATGATGGAAAATATGGTACAGTAAAACCCTATAACAAATACATGAGAGAAGACACAAAATGAGAATGGTCAAGAGCATAATTTTTTCCAAGACACCCAACAAACCAAAAGAGGTGGCAGAATCGGAATTATTACGATTCAGGCCACAGGTTTTACCAATTCCCCAAGACAATTTGTCGTCTTGGAAAACAAACAGGAATACATGATAGATGGAGATAAACATATAGTAAACAATAAGGATGGGTTTGATGTATACAATTACTCTAGTATTAGTATTACATTACTAGAGATCACTTTTCTTTATTTCAGAAAGGATTTTATTTGGCATTTTTTAAGGATGAAGGAAAAGAGAAAATGATAGGAACACAAAAGACTGTCAAAAAGACAAGTGTATTCAATCCCCCACGCCATCCAACTCTTAACGTATTAGAAAATGCTAAGTGCAAAAAAGAAAAAAAATGATCTTTTATAACTTTAATAAAAAAGAAAGCAAAGTATTTTTTCATCTTAAAGTGATGAAAGCATTCATATTATAAAACCTGATAAAGGGGGGGAGGTTGTAATATATGATTCATTTCAGTACAGTAAACAAGTTTTTGATATTCTGAATGACTCCATCATATACTCTAATTCTTTTATCAGGGAAGTTAACATTAGTTATCAGAGCAAAGATTCCTTTTTAGAAGAATATTTTCTAGAATGATTTATAAAATCTGAAGTTTATAACTTTTTGGTAATTAAAAACCCTCTACTACCTTCTATTTTTGGCATACCAAAAGTTCACAAAAATGTTCAGCAGCTCCCTTTTAGACCCACAGTAGCAGCAGGGGGGGAGGGTCAAAAACCTACCCTATTGGAGTATGTATGGTTGAAACCTATTTGCACTGATGTTTTACACTTACTTATAGACTCTTGGGACTTTTTAGGTAGACTTAAAAGTGAACTTTGGAATTAAGATGATATATTTCTTACCACTGATGTTGTGGATTTATTTCCTTCAAATCTGAGAGATGAAGAGTTAGGAAGCTTCCTTAATGTCATAAATACTTATTTTCATTTTGAAAAAAGGAACAACTACCCTCCTTCATGATTTGATGGCTATTGTTCTTGATTATAACTTTATTACTTTTGAAAGGGAAATTTTCAAACAAACTAAAGGAGTTGCTATGGAGGCATCTTGTGTCCCCATTTATGCCAATTTGGTATTATTAGAATTCAAAACTAAGTATGTAATTAATAGCCACTTTTGGAAATATATTAGACTTTATGTAAGATTTTTGATGAGATCTTTGTCTTGTGGAAAGGGACCGAGGAAAGTATTGGGTTAAGATTCACTTATAAATACAATAAAAATTGTATCAATTTCCTTGACACTAAAATTAGACATACTAAGGAAGGCTTTAAGTCTAACGTTTATAGGAAAAACACTGTTAGTAATTTGTATTTGAATTACTCTAGCTGCCACCCATTAGCTCAAAATAAAAGTATTTTAAAAGGGCAACTCATCAGAGTTGCCTGGATGACCTCCAATGAAAGAGATTTAATCAGTGAATTAAATAACGTTGTAGAAATGTTCTTGGCTAGGGGTTACCCCACGATCTCAAGGAAGATTTAGAATGATTTGTGCAGAGTCAATGGGGCAAGAAATATAAAACCCTATTAGGAGATGGGTTAAGTAATAAAGAAGTCAAAGTAAATAATAAGAAATATGAAAGAGGTTTTATTATAGAATACGGTTGCCAGGCAGAAGAAGTTAAAACTAGAGTGAGAAAAAATTGGAATATTTTAAAGACAAAGTCTGATCTATTCCAACTTCTAGGGCCTGAACCTTGTTTTGTTTTTAAGACTGGTATCAATCTAAAGAAAAGTTTTAAAGGTAAAGGTTCCTTTAGTGGGAATAAAGTGCAACAAAAAAGTGGAATGAAAAAATGTGGGTCTTGTGCCCAACGTGTTTTTATTTGTGAATATAGCACTTTAATTTTGGAGAACGAAGGACAATCAAGAGTATCATTTTTATAAGGGATTTGTCAGACTGCTTAGTACAGGCTGAAGATTATAAGCAGGATAGCAAAGAAAAAAGTAACAAACATAAACACACTGCATACTCTCTTCTTGTAACTAAGTCATTCTTGAAACTGGAGGACAGGTTCCAGCTGAAGAATAATGATTAAAAGGCAGGGCATGAATAAATATTAGCATGAGACTCCGAGTTATAAAATGTAGGAAATGATATTTGGGAGACTTTCCTGAAAAATGGCATAATGGATACAGGTAAAGCAGTTAAAACAGCTGTTTCTGCTGACAAACAAATAAAAAGACCAAGGCCAGATAGTTTGAATTTAATCTCATAGAAATCATACATTTTGTACAGTTAAACAGAGCAGAGAAGGAATGCAGATGTGGAAGTAGCAGAACTTTGTTTATCTAGCCAAATGCTCAATATGCCCTGCTTTTTATGTGTGCAAAACTGATAGAGCATTACGAAAGAGAATTTATGAACATTTATATCACATAGAGAAAAAGAATGATACAAATGCATTATATAGGCATTTTAAGTGCTGCCCCAATTTCCACGAATTTTGTTTTGGAATTTTAGATCAGATTATTTTAGATTTCAGGGGTGGTGATTATAAAGTGAAGCTTGAAGAAAAAGAAGTAAGGTGGCAACTAGAACTGCAATCTTCTCAGCCTTCTGGTATTAATGACCACATTTCCATGCAACCTATTCTAAATTCGCGAGCTGCTAAATGTTTGAAGTAATTGTATTTGAAAAAATTTACATAAAGAATATTTATGATAGTAATTTTATTGGACATGTTGTTTTTAATATGTTATGGTATTGTTTTTTTTTTTTTTCTGGCATTGTTTCTTTAAGAGATATATTTTTAATTGAATAATTATATAATGGTCTATATAAAGTGGAAAGAAAGTAAGTTATTTTAGATTCTGAAGAAGTCCAGTCTTTTAGTGGATGAAAGTGCTTAACCTTGAGTGTTCTTAGTTTTATGGTGCAGTTCAAATTAAACTTTATACTAAAGGATTAATTTGTCATTGTTTACATTTCTGTTTTTGAAGTGTTGGTTTATTTTGGACTTTATCAGTTTGGCTCTTCTTATTTTTTGTTTGGTCATAACGCATACTTCAGTTGATTCATCCCAAGTCAAATATAAATAAACATACAGGAAATTGCTAAAAAGAAGTAAATACACAATTTCAAAGTTTGATTTCCATTACACGTTAATTTATAATTTTAAATAATATAGTATATCAGTATTCTATGGTATACGATTGGATGATCTTAAACTATGAGGTTAACTGCCTTGTAAACCTGATGTTTTCACCTCAAGAAGATTATCATTTCACATTTTTCTGGATACATTAGATGATCTAATGTATAAGTAGTATGTATAAACAGGCAAAAGTGTCAATCCACTGCTATGATTGTGCAATACAAGTTCTTATGCTGACAACAACATAAAAGTTGTTCTTTTTCTTCCACTAGTGTATAGCATGGTGTTGGTCTCTGTTTAGGAGAGCACATATGTCAACCTACATCACAGCTTTTACCAGCTTATCACCATTATACTTATGCATAAAGCACAACAGCATTGTATTCATCTACAGGATAAACAGTGATAGTACCCTTAAGGACATAAACTGACAAGCGACTTTGTGGGTTACTGTTACAACAGGATAAACAAGTACAGAAATGTACAAACGACATAATGGGTTACTGTTACAACAGGATAAACAGTGACAGCATCCTCAAGGACAGAAACTGAGAATGAAGCAACTTAGTAGGTTACTGTTACAACAGGATAAAGAGTGACAGTACCCTCAAAGACAGAAACTGAGAAGTGACTTAGTGGGCTACTGTTACAACAGGATAAACAAGGACAGAAACTGACAAGCGACTTAGTGACAGTGATAGTATCCTCAAGGACAGAAGCTGATAAGCAACTTTGTGGGTTACTGTTACAACAGGATAAACAAGGACAGAAAATGACAAGCAACTTAGTGACAGTGATAGTATCCTCAAGGACAGAAGCTGACAAGTGACTTTGTGGGTTACTGTTACAACAGGATAAACAAGGACAGAAATGTACAAATGACTTAATGGGTTACTGTTACAACAGGATAAACAGTGACAGCATCCTCAAGGACAGAAACTGAGAACAAAGCAACTTAGTAGGTTACTGTTACAACAGGATAAAGAGTGACAGTACCCTCAAGGACAGAAACTGAGAAGTGACTTAGTAAGTTACTGATACAATTGTCTGTGTGGAACATAAGCCCCTTATTTTCCAATGAAAAAGACTTTGTTGTCTTGTTGTCTTTGTTTGTCTTCAACAGCATTATGCTGGACTTGATTTTAAAAACCGATAATCAGCAAGTTTATACTTCTATCTGCATAAGACCTACTTCCATAGACAAATAATCACGTGGGACTCTTCAGCAAGTGAGTTATTGTATTAATCACTGTTGTAACATTCCAAAATTCTGAAAGCAACATTCATAGTCAGTCAGATGAAACTGTTCATTAGTGGAGAACAATTAACTTTCTGTAAGTCTACCTTGGTGTACAACTGTCACCAACATTAATGTACGCCGTTTTCTGCATATCCTGTTCTACAATTTCATTCAACAAATACTCTAGAGACTGTTGCAATAAAGGGCATAATTATCTATAGTTAATACAATGTCAGGTAGTCTAATGTAGCAATGAATGATGCATATACTGGTGGTAGCATAAGTTGCTCATTTCAGCAGTTCACTGAACACAATTGGTATAAGAAGTGATAGTGGTGCAAGAATTTCCTGTAGCCTGTTTCTTTAGCAAAACTGTCTTATTTATGTCTGGTATGTGTGTTTGTGTGTGGGGAGTGCACCTGTACAGAATACGCATGTCTTCCATTACGCCATGTGGGTTTTTCTCTGGTATTTGATTTGCCTTCCACTTCCCTATGACATAACACAGATGAGTTGATAACGATCAAAATAATGACAGTAAGAAGGATCACATTATTAAAATAAATAAATAATTAAAATAATCCTCAGGCATTAAAATAAAAAAATAACTCATTCATTAATTATGTATGGGCCTCCAAGTTCTTCACATCATTGGTGAAATTTTTGACACATGGCTTAAAATCTGTTGAAGTAAATGTACTGCTTAAACCTACCACAATTACTGAATCTATAAATAATGTATATTTTAAAATAACTTTTCTTTTCTAATTTATCTCAATGTCAAGGCCAGTGTAACAGTATTCATACCATTTAAATCATGTTATCCTCAGAACCAAAAATATTAATATCTACTTGCATTCTTTTTTTTTCCCTTTGGAAAACATGCATGAATATGTGTAAATGTCCTATATAAACATACATATATATTTTTCTGTATACTTCAGACTGATGGGTCCATACCGTTCTCATCATTTCGTGGAAGCTGGTGGCACAGTCAGCTCATTCAGATGGTTTTCACACACCCCTCCCCCCACTATATTGGGGTAATTCCAAGATTACATTTCTAGCCATTTTCCACTAGAGTCACTTTATGCCAAATTTGTAATAATAAAAATTAACATTTTTGCTTACTTACTATATCATCACTCTCTGTCTGTTCATGGTTTTGCATATTTTATTTATCTCTTTAGATGTTTAGGTGGCCATGATTTGCAAAGTGTTTGGGAATGTAGAAAAATATTCACGTAATATCTGTTCACTTTCTAAAGACGTCTAATTGTTACTTATGTAGACACTCAAAGGCAACACTGATTTTTAAATTATTTTCTAGATCCACCAGAATTTGCTGTGGATCAGGTGACATTTGTTGAGGCTGTGGAAGATGGAGCTGTGCTAATTCCTCTGAAGGTCTCTGCCAATCCACCAGATATCACATATACATGGTCATTTAAAGGAGAAGACCTTGTCAAAGGTAAAAGCTTTATATCTGACTCATAAAATGAAGATACCGTGGTTAGAATAATGCATTCATATTACTGTCACCAATACTTTTAGGGAATATGTTCCTTCATGGCTTTTGTTAGTCAGATCAGTAATCATACTCTGCATTGTCTGTTGAATATATTCTCATTATATACACTGCATATATCACACATACTGTTTATATCCCTTTACTTATTTAGTTTACTATCTTATCATATTATTGCTACATACTATGTTCAACATCCAACCTGCCAACAAGTATAAATTGTTCCTTTAGAGTCTGACAGGTCATTCAGGTCAGTGTTAAACCTCAACCTCTTTGTTTAGACTTTTTATTGTTAGCTGTGGTTAAGTAGCATTTTTGTTACTCGTCTAGTAATGCAGCATTGCTTTATTTTAGCTGTATATAACGAATATCATGTTTTATCTTTTTGTTGCATAGCTTTGCTGACATGATTTAAGTTTGTATATGGTAATTATAGGCATCAAGCATGTAGGCCTTGGTATAGGCTGAAGATGATAAACAGGATAACAAAGAAAAAAGTAACAAACATAAACACACTGCATATTCTCTTCTTGTAACTAAGTCATTCTTGAAACTGGAGGACAGGTTCCAACTGAAGAATAATGATTAAAAGGCAGGGCATGAATAAATATTAGCATGAGACTCTGACTTATAAAATGTAAGAAATTATATTTGGGAGACTTTTCTGAAAAATGGCGTAATGGCTACAGGTAAAGCAGCTTCTTCTGCTGACAAACAAATAAGACCAAGGTCAGATAGTTTGAATTTAATCCCACAAAAGTCATTTATTTTGTATATTTAAACAGAGCAGAGAAGGAATGCAGATGTGGAAGTAGCAGAACTTTGTTCTTAATTTGCACAGAAAGTCCCTGAACAAGAAACAGAACTTTGAAGTTAGTGATGATGTACTTCTGCTGTGAGACATTGCATCTTGGATTAAATCACACAATATATATATATATATATATATATATATTTTTTTTCTGCTTGTTGTAGAAGGAGTAAAACGCTATCACCTGAGGGAGATGGGTGCTCTGGAGATATGGAACTTGACTCGAGCTGATGCCGGAGACTACAAGATTCACTGCAAAAATACTGAAGGTGAAAATCAGACAGTGATTAAACTCATAGTACACTGTAAGTAATGTGATATACACACTTCCTCTACTTTATGTGAAAAATGTGATTAAAGAAGTAATCTGGATACATTGAAAGAGTTTTAATGAATGGTGTCAACTTTTCACTAAATGATTTAAAAACTTGTGTAGTAGTATAATTTAGTGCTGAACATATTTTAAAGATTTTCTTTCTAATATTTTGTCTCCAGGTGACAATGTGACTTTATTTTTACACACTGCATGTGAGCCAGCTAAATAATTATGAGTACAACAAAGTGTATTAATGTGGCGACAACATATTATTTAATACCCAGGCAGTTTAATTACCTAGTAAAGAAAAGTCAGATTACAGTATCAAGAGACCACAAACACCGTGGCACTAGATTTAAAATAAGAAGAAAGTCATAGCAGACCCACTGTAGCCAAGTTGTATTAAAGGATTTTTCAGGCATAACATATCTGAGTAACACTGGTATTATTGGGAATGTAATTTCTACATCTTCATAATATGACAGAAGAACACAGATAATGTGGGAGGGAGGGTATAGTAAAGAGAGACTTAAAAATGCAGTGCTGTGCATTTTAGTTATCAACAGTCTGTTGTATTTGGGGATAGCACAGATTTTTTTTTGATTAACATATTTTTATACATTTTCCAAAAATAAATAAATAAATAAATAAAAAGATACAATAATCTATATACTTGATATACAGATAAAACAGGAGCACTGAAAACATGATAAAATGCTTAGATAACTCAGCATATAACAGTTCATCAACATATGTCTAAAATGATAATATTATACTGTCAGCCTACACTGTTATCAGGCTCATCATGGGGGTATGGTAGGTGGAGTCCTAAAAAAGGAACATTCTTCAGAGATTTCTTTGTAGCAGGTTTTAGAGGCTAAATCTAATTCCAAATGATACGTGTAGATCCAGGCTATTAGATAAAGTACTAGTAACTTACAACGGAGTAGGAAGACTACTGATATTGCCATAAGACTACCACTACTATAGTTCAGATAAAGCATTTAAATTCTCAGAAACACATAACGGTTCAAGTATAACCAATCTTAAAACAATATTGAAAGCCTCCCCAAAATGATTTGGAAGGACAGAAATGAAATATTCATTACAGGAGGGTACAGCCCAATAAACAGCATCAAAGCTCTGAGGATGCAGACAGTGAACTCCTGCAATGTGGAGCAATTGTTGGTATTTACGAGGAGACCATTACCATATATCACAGATTTACAGTTTACGTCATGGACATAAAACATACTTGATTACTGTACCCTTTGTCGGTGACAGGTTACAATGTGACTGATGTTGATTTTAAATTTTCCTTAATGCATTGCAAAATGCATATGTCAGTAGCATAGTACTGGATGTAATACATTAAAACTATGCACTTCTCTGGAAAATTCATTTAAAAAACAATAGCCCTTATTCTATCAAATGTATAAACAAGCAGCAAGAATTTTAAAATGTATCAAAGTTTGAAATATTTGATTACTACCAGCTTTGTCCTTCACTCTTGAAATCAGAGGCTGAGCACATGGTGTATTCTGAGATGATGAAAGAAACAAAATGTATCTCAGAAAAGACTAAATTACCCTACCACATCAAATATAATAATACATGATTCTTTTGTTCTAGGGCTCTGTTATTTCTAAGATCATTTTTGCAAGTCTGACTTATCTTGCTTCATCATATACACAAAGAGAAATATTTTGAATAACATGGTAGTAAAGGTAACAAAGGATTCATAAGAGTAAATAACATGGTCAGAAACTGATTTAATTAATGTGATTTTATTAGGTAGGAGACTTGGATCAATAAAATATATTGAAAAATAAAAATAATTTCAAATGTAGTTAAAGGTATCAGGTAATGTTGATTAAATGACTGCATGTATGCAGTCTGATACACTAATAGCAATGTACAGACATTAACAAAACACATTGAGATGAGTAAAAAGACTACATTCCCAAAGGATATCTATGAAGAATTATAAAATATGTTCAACTGCACTTTTATTTAAATATGATTTTTTCACAAATTACATATTTACAACTTTTAAATAAAAAAATGTTACTATGGGAATCATTTCCAGCATGGAGGGGAGAGAGTTGCAGATTAGCAGATCATATAATAAGAAGGCAGTAGAAACCACTGCAGTTTGTGAAAGTGAATCAGTACATCCAAACTGTATGCAATACTGGATCTAAGTGATCAAGGGTATAGCATTGTTTACAAAAAAATAAATAAATAATTTAACATTTCAGAGATAAACTAGTCACTGAGCCTTAGTAAATACAACTGTCAAACAACAGATCACAAAATATGTACCATGGCAATGCAGATGGTTGACCTCCAAGCAGAGTAAATGAAAATGCCAAAATAAGATGGTGGTAGACAACATTCATAGGTTCATAGAAGGTTATTAGGCTATTGGCCCTAGCCGTGCCATACCCTTGTTCCCTTATTGACCCAGTTGTATGGTCTATATTTGCAGCGTGGGTCTATGATCAGCACTGACTGCTCTTATCCAAGAGGGACATAGTTGACAACCCCGGGATAAATTTGTGGTCCCCTATCCAGTTGTCTAAGTTACACTTAAATGGGGTCATCGAGGAGCTCTGTTTTATGTGAATTGAGAGTTTGTTCCAGAGGAATGGCAATTTCTGGGAGACATATCTGTCTCTCCAGCATGCCCTGTTAATGTGGCAGGCTAGGTTAAGATCTCTAGAGCAAGTGAATCTTCTCCCATTTGATTTGTGGATGTGCAGCATTTCCATTAGGGCAGGGTCCAAGACTGCTCTGTAGGCCAGGCACAAGTTACCTCTCAGCAGCCTGTAAGATACAGAGTACAGTAACAGGGCCTTCAGTCTGTCCATGTAGATCATGTATTGAAGGTCTTGAATTTTCTTGGTGAGAAACCTCTGTGGTCTCCCCAGCTGCTTCAGGTGTCTGGTGAATTACATACAGAAGGGAGCATTGTACTCTATTAGTGGTCTGATGAGGGATGAGTACAGGGAGTTGTAACATCCTTAGCTGTGTATGCAATGCCATTACTTATGAGATGTGAAACATAGAAGGCCTTCCTTACTACTATGGACACACTGTGATTGAAGTTAAGGTTACTATCAACCTGTGTTTCCAAATCTCTCAACACAGGGTATGAACAAAGGGGAATACTGCAGGGACTTTCCCTTTGCTGAAAGGGATGAACACACACTTTTCTTTTTTTTGCATTTAGTTTAAACCTATGGCTTTGGCACCAATCATTTGTCTGTGTAAGCCCTTGTTTTAGTATGTCAACATCATTGGTTGACTCAATAATTGTACCCAGTTAGCAGTCTTCAGTGAACTTTGTAAGCCACAGACCATCGATTTTCACCTGAATTTCTAAGAAGTAGATTCCAAACAATAGTGGGCCCATCACAGATCCTTGTGGCACACCACTGCTAACTGGTCTGCTGGTAGAGGTGGAATCCCCAACTTTGACTGTATGCATTCTGTCAGTGAGCCAGTTGGCTACCCATCTAGTGAAATATGGATTAATTCCCAGCTGGGTGAGTTTCTCAATGATGCCTGAGTAGGGGATCATGTCAAAAGCCTTGGTTAAATCAAGACAGGAGATGTACGGTTTTGCCTTCATCCAGGCTTTGATGACATTCTCAAAGAAGCCCACAAGATTCAGTAAGCATGATCTACCCTTAAAAAGCCAAATTGGGTCAGGTCAAGTGTTTGAAAGTCACCTATGTCTTTGTTGATAAGGTCTGTGTTGATTCTCTCCATGCCCTTGCTCAGCCGATTTTACAGATCAACCACATTGTAATACAGTCAGTAATCTTTTAACTTATGCTGGGTGGAGTAACCAAACCTGTTCTGGCTAAAGTTTAAGGTATGGGTGCATAATGCAAGCTGCCTTGGACATGCATTAAATACCCCTTGGGGTTGCCTCCCAGCCCAAACATAGCCTAGCCATGGCCAAGTCTTAATACTGAATCCAACCTCCCTAGAATAAAGAAGCCATTGAAATACAACTGGGGGGGGGGTGGGAGCCACAAGGTGGCCATCCTCAGATAAGAACATCAACTAAAAAAAGCTGGGTGGGGAAAGCCTTTGAACCACTGATGTGAAAAGCCATCAGAGTCAGTAAAGCAAGTCTCTATATCAGAGAGAGGACAACTGGGCTTATAGGTAAGCCTCTGTTGTCCTCCAGTCTGAGCCAATGAAAACCCAGTAAAACATTATGAACATTTATTGATAAAACTTAGACAATATTACTGATACCACAAAAAATTAACATGTGGACCACATAATAACCACATCATAATGCAGCCAGTAACATTTACCTTATGCCGATTGGTGTAAGCAAACCTCTTATGGCTAAAATTTAAGGTCTAGGTGCATAACCCCAGCTGCCTCAGACCTGCATAAAATACCCTAGGGTTGCCTCCTAGCCCAAATGTAGCCTAGCTATGGCCAAGGTGTAGTACTGAAATTAACCTGCTTAATATGAGGAGGCCGCTGAAGTACAAGCAGGGGCGAAAGCCTCAAGTGGAGGATAATTTTGCATGGATCCATGCCATTTACCTCCAAAGGTCTCTCTCCTGAGCTACACTGATATACCTTACCAAACTAAATGTAATAACAATCCCTTAAAGAAATTTTCAATAGCAAAGGTAATGTACAGATTAAATAAAAACGGAACCTAAGTTGTTCAAATAATCTCCATCAGGGTATAAAAGTCTGAGTCTGGCATATCCAAATCCTTGGGAGTGACCTCAAAAAAAAACAATTTGGCAGGCCACCCAAGTCACTCTGTCTGTGATGATAAGAGGTACGGCCAGCCATGTCAGGGACTAGTAGGGCAGTGGATGTAAGACTTGTGCCAGCACAGCTAACTGGAATTATGTAAATAATTGTATGTCATTAGTATATCAAACTGATCTGTACAGATGGTTGTGCTGAAAATGTATTTGTGAGCTCTGGTTGTGTTCATTGTGTTAAAATGTATTAACAGTGCACCCTGATGAAATTAAGAGAAATGTACATGTATTACGGTATCTAAATTAAACACATATGTTTTAATAGAGGAAATTGGCACAGCAGTGGTTAACTAGTTGGCTTATTTTAAGAAAAATAAGGCAAATGTAAATGACCTGTTAAATCATTAAAAGGCACCCTACAGTGCTGAGTAGGTCCAGAGATGCTAGGTCTGGGACAGAGCCTATGTTCATTTGCTCAGTGAAAAGAGGGGAGACCTCCAAGCTCTGCCATAAACATCTGGATGTGTATTGCAGCTGTTTATGTTCAATTCCTGTCTCAAACTTCAAAAAGAGATAGTGTGGGAACCTAGAATAAGGTGACCAGATAAGGTTATTCTGCAAGTCATCTTGGATATTATATTTTATATGGAGTAATATCAAAATATAGAGTATTCTGTTTGGGAAGACTGACTAGAAAGACTGCTCACGTATTTCATCTTGCCTTGTCCAAGTAAGTTATTAGGGAACAGTATAATTCTCTTAGATTCAGTCAGGAATATAGTGAAGCTTAGTTTAGAGATTGTTTTTCTTTATTTGTATGAGTCTGTCCATCAATGTTGTTTTCAATATTTTCTGTGATTCGAACTCTGTGCTTTACTGTGAATATATGTTCAATATTTTCATGTTCTTTTATTATTTATTATTAAATATATTTAATACTTTTATTATGGCTGGCTCTTGTAGAGAGTATCTAACCTTTGAGAGTACTTATATTTATTAGGTGACATTGTGTGGGCCACTCCAGAAGGCCTAGCCGTCTTGGTGAACTACTACCATTTGTATTAGTATTAATATTACACAGTATAATTAGACACCCTTTGTTAAAGGTCTTAGAGTAGCTGACTGTGAAGTGTCTGGTGGCAGTGCTGACTACCTTGTACTCTGGGCAGAAGGGGGCACTGCAGTTAAACCTGTGCCAGCCTTTCGCAGGTGTGTGTGTGAAACTTAAATCTCTCAGTGCATGTGTGTCAACTACTTGGAGCAGGGACACAAAGCACTGGGTTTACAGAGAAGGTGCTGGAGGTCTTGGCTTGGACACTCAGCTGAGGATCTAACGCTACAGCTGTATCAGTGGGAAGTTTTATTGGGGATCTGGAGGGAGACAGATATAGAGACATTGAGACCTTGGGCTGAGTGTGTTCCCTGTGTGCTCTTAAGGGAAATTGTACTTGATGCAGAGAGGTCTGCATCTGGAAATACTGAGTATATCCATTTGTATTCGAACTGCATGTCCCTCTCCAGTGCCAGTGGTGAGGATTCAGGCTCCTTGATTACTGGCCCAGTGTGGGGATGACACATAGTGGTGCCTATTACATATTGGCAGCAGTAGTGGGCATCATATTTTATTGATGGCAGTGGTGGGATCATCACATGCTCACATATTGCTGAGCAGTAGTGTGATATTGAATTCATGTAGCCTGTAAACAGTGTTCACTAAAGAAGGTGTTTGCACTCTCAAGCAGCCACAATGTTGACTTTCAGAGTTTCATATCACCATAGTTTTATTTATTTACTTTTTGTTAGCTTAGATAGTCAGGGAGTGCAGGCATGGATTTCAGTAGAGGATTATGGCAAGGTGACAAGGAATCAGTTAGCTGAGATGTGCCAAGCCAAAGGACTGGGTCATGCCAACCAAACTAAAGGGGAAATTATTGCAGCCTTAACCACAGCTGCAGCACAGCTCAGCAACCAGGAGGATAACCAGTTTGGTGATGGGAATTTGCAGCCCTCAGAAATAGGACAGTTCAACTTTTCCTCAGAGGACTTAAAGATCCATCTAAAGTTAAAGATGCTTGAACTGAAGTTCAAATATTTGGAAATAGAGTCATCAGTGAGACTGCAGCATCTGGAAGCTGAAGAAAATGAGAGGCAGAGGCAGTATGAAAAGGAAATGCTGACTCTTCGCCAGGGTCATGGAGGTAATGGGGAAGGGAGTAATCATACCCCAGAAGCAATAAATGTCAGTAAACATCTTCCTCTGTATCAAGAAGGTGATCATTTTGATAGTTTTATTCATTTATTTGAAAGAGTATGCAAACAGTATAATGCTGACCAAGGGTTCTGGGTACGGTTCCTAATCCACTTACTCCATGGTAAAGCTGTAACTGTTGTTTCTAAATTGTTTGATACTGATTGTTTAGAGTATGATAGAGTTAAGCAGTGCTAATTACAATGATTTAAGTTAACACCTGAAGCTTACAGAAAAAAAGTTTCATGAGCATAGACACAAGGCAGATGAAATTATGTGTGATTATATTGCTGAACTAAACACTTATTTTCATAGGTTGGTGAGTGAGTGTCAGGTCACCACATTTCAAGGGCTGGCAGACCTTTTGGTGAGGGGAACAAGCCCTTAGCACCTTGCCTGAGACATGAGAATCTGGTTGGCAGAAAGAGAATGCAACTCTTAAAACGAGTTGTGGAAAAAAGGAAACTTATACCTAGCAAGCAGGGCATCACTGCAAAGGCAAGGGATACCCAGTGTTGCACATGGATATAAGGGAACCCAGGGTGGTCAGCCTAAACCACCCCAACAGAATCTGCTAGTAACAGGGGAAGCTACTAGTTCAGGTCCATGGCCAGGATCAAGAGTTAAATGTTTTAAATGTAACCAGTGGGTCCATGTAACATATAGATGTCCACAGAGGCAAGTGGGGGAACCAGTAAGTGGGAACAACCGAATGCCAGTGGTAAGTTGTCAGAAGACAACAGGTGTACTGAACTACCAGCAGAGTTTATATCCAATCTTGGTAGATGGAAAACAGGCCACTGCCAAGAGAGAAACAGCCTCTGATATAACCATTCTGAAGTCTAAAGTGGTTAAGGAGGAGCAGTACTTGCTTGGGCAGTCCACTCCAGTCAGAGCTTTAGGAGGGATCCCATTCCAAATGCCTTTGACCAGGGTTAATTTTGACTGGCAGGGTGGAAAAGGAAGCAAGCAAGTAGGTGTGCTTGTAGATATCCCTGCAGATATCTTAATAGGGAATGGTTTTGATAATGCAGTACCTTGTTTGCAGGTAGTGACACACAGTCAGGCTTGGAGACAGGCATGTGCATCTGGTAGCCTGGGAGGGACACAGACAGACTGCACACCTGAAGCTCAGACTGGTGAGGTGGCTATTTCAGTGAGGGAGCTACCCTGTAGCAGTGAGAGTGAAGGTGAGCCACAGCTGCTGGTGAGTACTGATGTTCCCTTGGACAGAGTGAATGCAAGGGCAGTGCTGAGTAATAGTACCCAGGCTGACAGTGAGGCACCGCTGTCAGAAGAGACCAAAATTCATGTGGAAGGGGAGCTGGGAAAGGTTACAAAGAGACAGCTGAGACAGGCTCAGCTTTCAGACCCTACATTACAAGGCTTGAGGGAGGTAGCCAGAGAGGCACCTAATTCTCAAGGAAAGGGGGAATCTGTAAGACACTGTCTGCAGTGGAATTGAAATTTGAGCTACCAAAGCACACATTTAGTAGGAGACATAAGGGTGCTTGATCATTCTGGTTTCACAAGTCTCATCGTCAATACAACTCTGCTTCTGACAAGCTGGTAGTGGCAGAGGAGATCATTTCATTGGATGTAGGTCCAGAGGCTGAGGGTGTCCACAGATCCAGGGTTTCGGAGTCCCTTCCTTGACAGGCTGCATCAGAATCCCTGAATGGTTGCCCGACTGTACCACTCTGAGGGCTGGTGGGAGAATGTGTACCCCTCTGCCCTCACTCATGATTCGCTGTCACCTGATACAGATGAGTAAGAATGATAATATTCATAGGATATTGTATTCCATTTTTTGGAACTTCCTCTCCTCTCCCATTACCAGATGTCCCACCCAATTAGGCAAATGCTATGTCAGAGATCCATTCTCTATTACAAAAAAGAGCCATCCAGGAGGTCCCACCAGACCAGCACACAGGTCAGGATTCTACTCGTCCTTTTTTGGTTACAAAGAAAACCAAGAACCTTCATCTTCTAAACAGACCTGCATTTCACTGATCACAGTACAGTGTATTCTTCTATGTGATGTTCTCAGTACATCTCCGGGGTGCTTAGCTTCACATAGATTCTGGAAGAGTCCAGGAGATTTTTACACTTCATTTAGCAGCCAGTCATTACCAATTCATGACCTTGCTATTTGGTCTCACCACCACTCCCTGGGTGTTCAAATGTCTGGCATAAGTAGTAACTTGTCTGTGACTTCAGGAATTTAAAAATTTTCCCATATCTAAATGACTGGCACCTGGCTGCTGCATCCAAGGAGTACCCCCGCTGTGCATCCCTGAGAATCACTGTGAATTTAGCAAAATTCAACTTGATCCCTACCCAGTGTTTAGTTTTTTAGGGGTGTCTGTTGGACACATTTCCACAAATTTTTCTTCCATTCGAGAGGATCTTACCTCTTAGACAAGTGGTTTGAGACCTTTTGGATGTGGACCACCTTCCAGCATGATTGGCATTGGGCAGCACAGTGGTGCAGCGGTTAACGTTGTTGCCTCATAGCAAGAGGTTCTCCGGTTCGATTCTTGGCTGGGGTGCCTTCTGTGTGGAGTTTGCATGTTCTCCCTGTGTTCATGTGGGTTTCCTCTGGGTACTCCGGTTTCCTCCCACATTCCAAAGACATGCATCTGGAGCATTTCTCCCCAGGCCTCTGCTGAAAACAGGCTCTGTGGAACCTAGTCAGACTTTCCCAGTCAACAAATGATAAATAAAGTATACTGGGACAAAGGGTTACTATATAGAGAGTGGACCTGCTTAGGGAGGGCTGGAGGGTGAGAGAATACAGCAGTTCGTAGTGCCCAGAGCCTACTGTCTGGTACTTCTAGCCATTGACCATGACAATCCCTTTCTAGGTTGCATGGACTTAAAGCATACCAAGAAATGTATTATGCAGAATTTTTATTGGCCTGGGATTTCCAGGGATGTAACAGGTACTTCAAGACCTGTGAGCAGTGCCAAAATGTAGGCAAGGCAGGGAACAAGATCAAAGCTCCTTTGATGCCTTTGTTTGTGACTAAGGAGCCATTTTAGAGGGTAGCTATGGATATTGTGGGGCCTCTGAGTACCCCACATTCCACATGGAAGAAGTATATCCTACTGGTATTAGATCATGCTACTATGTACCCTGAGGTGGTGATTCTGTCCTCCATCAAGACAGAGCAGGTGGCAAATGCTTTGCTAGAGGTTTTCAACAGAGTAGGTTTCCCAAGAGAAATACTGACTGACAGAGGTGCCAACTTCATGTCAGACCTACTGGCTTGTCTGTGGGAGTGCTGTGAGGTGAAGTACCTAAAGACAACCCCCTACCACCCCCAGACTAAAGACCATGCTACAGGCATTTGCAGACCTGTTTAAGAGAGTTTGGGACAAATATTTTCTCCAGCTGTTGTTTGCTTACAGAGAGGTACCCCAGAAATCCACATGTTTTCACCCTTTGACTTGCTGTATGGGCATAGAGTGAGGGGACCTTTAGATTTGATTTACGATGAGTGGGAGGGTGAGTGTGAATCCCACAAGGTGTCTGTTATGGCATATGTCCTAAACCTCAGGAACAAGGTTTAGGAAGCTCATGGCTTGGCCCAGGAGAACCTGGCAGGAGCTCAACAGCAGAAAAAAGTCTGGTATGACAGGAATGCTCGAGCCAGAGAGTATGCTGTGGGGCAGCAGGTGATGGTCCTCATACCTGTCAGAAACAATAAACTGCAGGCTGCTTGGGAGAGATCCTTCAAGGTTTTAAGGAAGGTCAGTGATCTTAACTACATGGTAGAACTGCTAGGCAGGAGGCAGGGGCATGGATTGCACCATGTAAACATGATGAAACCTAAAAAAAATCACAGGAAGCCCCTTGCGCTGAGTATTTTCAGTAGAAGGCAGGAGGAGACTGAGGGGGATCTATGGCTACAGGGAGCCAGCCAGCAAAATCTCAAATTACTATGGTAGAGCCTAGGGCTGCAGGCTTATGATATGATAGTGCAACACTGTAGTGGGGTCAGCAATACAAAGGCAGATGGAATCTCAAGACAGGGACTGAGGTAACATATTTCTAGATAGGCTTATTTTCCTCAGGCCACATTTCTCAAGGGTCACTTGAAAAACTAACATGAGTCTTCAAAGTTGGTGGAGAGATGTGACGCTAGGAGGTACTGCAGCCATGCCAGGAAGAAGTATGGCAGTGGATGTATGACTTGTGCCAGCACAGGTAGCTGAAATTTTGTAAATAAGTGCATGTCATTGGTATATCAAACTGATCTGTACAGATGTCTGTGCTGAAAATGTATTTATGAGCTCTGCTTCTGTTAACTGTGTTAAAATGTATCAACAGTGCATCCTGCTGAAATGATGACAAATATACATGTATTATGGTATCTAAAATAAATGTATATGTTTCAATAGAAGGCACTGGCACAGTAATGGCTAATCAACTGGCTTATTTTAAGAAAAACAAGGGAAATGTATTAGCTTTTAAATCACTAAAAGGCACCCTACAGTGCAGAGTAGGACTGGAGATGCTGGGTCTGGGACAGATCCTTTGTTCATTAGCTCAGTGAAAAGAGTGGAGTCCTCCAGGCACTGCCATAAACATTTAGATGTAAATTGCAGCCATGTATAGATTCATAAATTAGTACTTGGCTAACTGTTCTCAGGGACCATTTTAAGTCTAGCCAATTACTCCATGTGAGAATCAAACCCTGCACCTTGGGTTTCTAAGGTAAGCACCTTAAGCATTACACCAGCCTCCCACCCCATGTTCAATTCCTGTATAAAACTTCAAAAGGAAATATTGTAGGACCTTAGAGTCAGGTGACCAGATCAGGTCATTCTGCAAGTCATCTTAGATATTAGATTTTACAGGGAATAATCTCAGAATATAGAGTATTCTGTTTGGGAAGCCTGGCTAGTAACACTGCTCATGTACCTCATCTTGTCTTGCCCAAGTAAGTTAATAGGAAAAAGTATAATTCTCTTTGATTCAGTCAGGAATATAGTCAATCTTAGTTTAGAGATTGTTTTTCTTTATTTACACGAGTCTGTCCATCAATGTTGTTTTCAATATTTTTTCTGATTTGAATTCTGTGGTTTAATGTAAATATATATTCAATATTTTCATGTTCTTGTGTTATTTATTATTAAATATATTTAATACTTTTATTGTGGCTGGTTCTTGTAGAAAGTATCTAACCTTTGAGCGTACTTATATTTATTTGGTGATGCTGTGTGGGCCACTCCAGAATGCCTAGCCATCTTATTTATTTAGTTATTTATTGCATTTGTTGACCAGGAAGGTCCACTGGGCCAAAAAGTGCCCATTTTCAGTGAATGCCCGGGGAGAAAAGCTCCATAGAGATACACATACATACAATTTGATAAAACACAGTAACAATACAATGCTTACAATATGATAGAAGACAAGATAACAAATATATGAGATCAAACTGCTAAAGCAAAAGAGCATACAATAAATTCAATGGGATAAAAATACAGGAAGCAAATATGTCAGATTAAATGCCAAAGCTCAGGTAACAATGCAGTGTATTCAATTTGATAAGAATCCATATAACAGTTGTCCAGATTAGACTGACAGTCCTGTATAGTAGTTGGCAATGAGACAGGCATCATAGTGGTATCAAAAATATCAACGCAACAGTACATTTGTAAAGGGCATAGAAAATATTTATTTGTTCAGGAGGTAAAGGTGAAGATACTGGAGGTGTAGAAGGGAGAAGGGAAGAGAGAGAAGTCAGGTTATGTGTTGTGAAGTGTTAGCACAGGAGCATTGCCAGTAGGAGGAGAGATGATATTTCAAGGATTTTTTAAAGATAGATATATTGTTAGTAGATCTATTGAGAGTGAGAGAGAGTTTCATAGTTTAGCAGAGGAAAAGGAGTGGAGCCATTGTCCTGCCATGAGGTTGAGTTTATCTACCTGTAGGACTATTTGGTTTTCTGAGCGAAAGGGCCTATTACGGTGGTATTGAGGAAATAGGCTAGACAGGGTTGGGTAACTGGATGGGCTGTGTATTAGTTTATGGGCAGTAGTTAGTTGAATATATGTGAGGTGGTGAGGTAGTTCTATCAGTTCAGTAGTCAAAGAGAGGTGCAGTGGTGAGATAAGGGATTACCATTGGTAACAAATTTTGCTATTTTGTTGTAGCTTGAGTGTAGTTTGGATTTAAGACTGGTCTGAATATTAGTGAAAAGAGGAGCGCCATAGAGAAGAGGGGGAACAGGTAAGAGGAGGCAAGGGCTTATTTGGAAGAATAATTGAGGAATGTTTTGTGTCTATATAGCATGCCCAATTTCTGGTGTGCTTTTTAATGTTGTTGTAAATGTGCATGTCGAAAGTTAGTTGCTCGTCTATGGTAACACCTAGAAGTTTAATACATGTGACAACCTCTATAGAGGTGTTGTCATGGGAGAGGATGATGAAAGTGTCTTTGCCTATGTTGCACAATTTCATAGGGGTAAATAACACTAGTTTATTTTTTTTTAGGATTTAATGCTAAATGGTTGTTAGCCATCCATGTTTTGGTGGAGCTTAGGGTTGCTTGGGTACCTTTTTTGAAGTTCATGTGGGGAGTTGGCAGTACAGATGATAGTAGAGTCATCTGCATATTGGATGGCTGTTCCTTGAGCGAGACTGGAATGGAAGCCATTGATGAAAATGCTGAAAAGTAGTGTGCCTAAGATGGATCCTTGGGAACACCTGTGGAGGTTTTAAGGAAAGGAGAGAAGGAGTTTAGCCATTTGTAGCTTGTTGCCTGTCTGAGAGGTAGTTGGAAAATCAGTGTAAAGTAGAGGGAGAGATACCTGTGTTTTATAGTTTTCTAAGAAGGAGTGGATGAGAGATAGTATCAAAGGCTTTGGACAGATTGAGAAATACAGAGGCAAGTTTTCTGGTGTCACTGGCCCGACTGATAGTGTTACAGAAGGAGGTAAAACCTGTTGTGGTACTGTGCCCTGGTCTTAAAACATGCTGGGTTGGAGATAGTATGTTGTTGTCAAGCACATAGCTAAGTAGCTGACTGTGGATACATTTCTCAAAGATTTTTAGATGGGGAAAGGATGGCAATGGGCCAAAATTTAGAGACATTTATGTTGTTTTTGCCTTTATGGAGTGGGTGAATAAATGCTTTTTTTCCAAATGGAAGGAATATAAAACTCTTGGCTGGACTTGTTAAGGAGTATACTGATGGGGTATGCAATGGAATTTGCTGCATTTTGTAGGAATTCTGGGGGCAGGCTATCAGGGGCATTTGTACACCATCTTGGTGAACTACTACCGTTGGCATTAGTGTTAATACTGCACAGTATAATTGGACACCCTTGGTTAAGGGCCTTAGAGTAGCAGATTGTGAAGTGTCTGGTTGCAGTGCTAACTACCTTATACTCTGGGTAGAAGGGGTACTGCAGGTAAACCTATGCTAGCCTTTCCCAGGTGTGTGCGTGTGTGTGTGTGTGTGTGTGTGTGTGTGTGTGTGTGTGTGTGTGTGTGTGTGTGTGTGTGTGTGTGTGTGTGTGTGTATCAGGTACTTGGGGCGGGGACACAAAGCACTACCTAACCCTACAGCTGTACCAGTGGGAAGTCTTATTGGAGATCTGGAGAGAGACAGATATAGAGGCATCCAGACCCTGGGCTGAGGGTCTTCCTTGTGTGCTCTTAAAGAAAATTGTATTTGATACAGAGAGGTCTGCATCTGAAAATACTGAGTATATTTATTTATATTCCAAGTGCATGTCCCTCTCCAGTGCCAGTGGTGATGATTCAGGCTCCTTGATTACTGTCCCAGTGTGGGGACAACACATAGTGGTGCACATCACATACTGGCAGCAGTGGTGGGCATCACACTGTGATTAATAAAATGTATGGGAATTTTGATTGCTGCATTCCTTCTGGCTCCCTGACATTATAGACATGGTACAATGTTTACCATAATAAAGTGACTTCCGTTAACAACACATGAAGCCCGTGAAGATCGGACAAGATTCTGGCCAAAAGAATCCATCTGGGGGCTAAGGTCAAATTGTTCCACCCATGGTGAATAAAGAAATTCATGAGTAATCATTCCTGTGCTGCTATGTGGAGCCAGCCTCCTAAACTGAAACCAAGAATCATAACGTAATAAATAACATAAGAAAAAATCAAAACTGGGATATGAAAAGATGCACAACACTCTCCATTAATATACGATTGAGCGCTTTCATCCTGGCATCCAGACTTCATCAGAATAAACAAATTAGATCTTTTAAGTGCATATGCACATACTTACACACACACACACACACACACTCACACACACACACACACACACACACACACACACACACACACACACACACGCACAAATACTTTCCCAAAATACAACTAAATCAAATAAAACCATTGGCTAATGCCTTATTGCCAAACTGATACACATTAAATATTTGAACCCATCAATACGCTAATCTTAAAGTAAAACACAATTATCTATTGCTAACATAGATGCAACAACCTAATAAAAAACATTAAAAAATACATACATTTAAATGCAATTTGTATATTGCATAGAAAAGCTGCTTTCAGTCTTAAAACAGAGAGCATGTAATTAAAGCCCCAAACTTCTGTTGCAGTAGCGTCCAGCTGCCTTTTTAATTCTTTAATTTCTAGTATATCTCTTACAGTACCACCCCATATCAAAAGTAACATGGTCAATAAAATAAAATTTAAAACTATGACTATCAAATATAATTAGGTGCTTAAAAAGTGCACTACATTTGTCCTTTTTTTGTGATATCATATAGGTGTCTATAAAGCCTTGCTTGCAAAGGTTGCATAGTTTTCCATTTGTAAAAATTAGGACACTGTTGACACTGGGCCACATAAATCACCCCCTTACTAAAACAATAATATTCATGCTGTATTTGTACTTTACCGTAATCTTTTATAAGGAAAGAGGAACATTCTAATACGGAACTGCATTGTTTGTAGTGTCCACATTTTTCATACTTCCCTTATCTAATGTGGACCAGTCTTTTCAAGTAATGACTTAAAACGTATAGCCTTCTTATAAACTAAATCTGGTTGTGGACCTAACACTTCCATGTATTCATTGTTAAACAGTATGCACCAATTCCTATTCACTATGGCCCTAATGTTGTTAGAACCCGCATTATAAGGAAGAATGAATGCTTTACCATATTTGTTACTTGTATCTGTAACCATACCATTATTGGAGGATTGTTTTCCTCTCCCCAAAAGGGAATAAAAAACATTTCTTTTTCTTTTAACTTCATTCAGTAATAGACTATTAAAATTGGCTGGGTACCCATGAATTTCAAACATGGTGATAAGTTTAGAACATTCTTTGTCAAATATCTTGTCCTGTAAAATTATTCGAGATAGTCTAACTAGTTAGCCCTTAACTTGTGATCTCTTTTGATGGATAGGGTGCCAACTATTAAAGTGCAGTATGGAATTAGATTATGTGGATTTCCCAAAATTATTAGAATCAAAAAACTTTAGTTCCTGTTCTTATAAGTAGTTGAATCTAAGTAATTGATCTTGTCATATGACCAGTTAACTGTAAAACTTAAGAATTAGGTTGTCACATTTAAATAGTGAAAAAAATTAATTAAATTTATCTAAACTGTCAGAAACAATACTATATTATCAAGAAAACAGCCATAGAGTGAGCAGCAATCATTGTATGGAGAAGAGAAAACAAAACTGTTTTCCCAATGAGCCAATACAATGTTGGTAAAAGCAGGGGTACACACTGCACCCATGACCCATTCTGCTGTTTAAATAATTGTCCTTCAAAATAAATAGAACTTATTGTCAAGTGCCACTCCCATCAAGTTCCTGAGAGTTTTAATATGATTATGATATATATTAATGTTAAAAATGAAAAATTCATAAAATCACTGTAGTCCTGTTTCGTGTGGAATAACCAAATACAAATCTTTCACATCAATGGTAACAAAATCATACTTTCCCGGTACAAGGAGTTAGAAACTCTGGCTAAAAAGTCCCTGGAGTCTTTATATAGGTATGAGATGTTATCTACAAGCACTTTCTAGTGACAATCAAAAAACTGCAAAAGTGAAGGTCGTGGAAGATTTTGCGTCAGCAATTGGACATGGGGGGGGGTCTGCTAAGTTTTCATGAACTTTGGACATATCAAAGATGCTGGAGTCTTTGGGTTAGAAACCAATAAAAATTCAAATTCAGCTCTTGTAACAATTCAACACCAGTTCTTCCAAAATAAAGTTGTATTTTATATGCAATGTTTCTCCGATTAAAAGACGCTTCTTCATAAGTATCTCTAAATAACAACATCAACAGTTTATTGATTTAATCATTAGTGTTCATAACCTGAAACCAGGATATTCCTGAAAAGCCAAATCTCTTGACTAGCTGGTTACTACACTCTAATGACTTGATATGAGCCATTGGATGAGACAAGGCTTTGAAGCATTGCTCTCTTCATGAAGGAATGTTCTAAGATCCAGATAAGTTTAATGCAATCTCACTGTATTTGATAAATGTACTCTGCAGTAATCACAAAAGCAATGGCTGAAGTAACTTCAACTTATGCACAAACACTGAAGGTAGAGATGAAACAATGCTCTGGTAAAAAAATGCTTTAATGAAGAGCTAAAAATGCTTTCACAAAAATGCTTCTTCAGGCCAAAAAGCTGTAAACCAAACAAAAAAAAAAACTTTTAAAAATTAGAAGCTGTCAGGTGTCACAATTACATCATCCAATGTATGCAAGAACTTTTAAACATTTAAAGGTACAGTACATGCTATAGCTCAAATAGTGTCAAACTGCATACCTTTCCTAACAGTAGCTACTAGATTTTTTATACAAGTCAAAACAGTTAAACACTTAAGTTCAGACAATGTATACAAAAACATATATATATATATATATATATATATATATATATATATATATATATATAAATCATTTGACAAACAGTAATTTCTACAATGTCATGTATAATCAGTATTAGTTTGAAGATGCAATGTTTTTCCATTGAGAGGCTGTACAGAGGTCTTCTCTGAATAAATACATTTTCAAAAAATATAATTGTTACGTGGATATGTACCACTCCTCTGGGTGTTGTGTATGTCATATTTATATGTTCTATTCTGTGTGGCCTGTCTTTTACTTCAGATTCTACATAAGGCTAATATTTAACATAAGGGTAAATACACTAAATTCTCATGTTACAGCCAACATAAATGAATAAAAGGAACTCCAGATAACAATTCTTTAAGATAGATCTTTTTTTTTCATTGAAAAGGTGTACAAATTTCTTCTCTGAATAAATATATTTACAAAAAAATACACAATTATTACATATGTATGTACCATCCTTCTGGGTGGTGTGTCTGTCATGTTTATTTCACCTGTTAATGAACATCAACTTACAAGTTCATTCAGACCAGGAAACTTATCAGCACCAAGTCAATGATCTATCTCTATTCTGCATTCTCTGTTTCTACTACACAATCACCACCTCTAATACGGTCAAAAATCACTTGAAGAACAGCAAATTTGAAAGAGTGCTCTTTACCTCTACACAGTATGTTTTCATAGAGCATTAATTTACACCTTTCTCCTAATATCGGAGAAGTGGTCAGCAATTAGTTCCTTCAACTTTCCATGAGTTTTGCCTGCAAAGAAGACATTGTATGATTGGCAGAGGGCTAAATACACTACATTTTTCATGTTAAAATCAGTATAAGTTTTAAGATGGAAAATTTTTCCATTGAGGGGTTGTACAAAGGTCTTCTCTGAATACATTTATAAAAAAATACCATGGTTTAACTTTTCTGTGTGGTGTGTCTGTCATGTTTTTTTTCTATATTCCATTCTTTATAGCCTGTCTTTTTCTTCAAATTATAAATTTAATTTTTGAAACTGAATCTTTGACTTGGTAAAGTTTAAATAAGAAAAAAAACAAATAAATATGGTTTAATTCCTAAGCACCACAAGTCACATGGAGACAAAAATGTAAAAATGTTATCTTTCTAGCTACATGCTTACAGCTATTGACATAACAGAAGAAGAAAAGTGTAACAGATGGACTTTCACATGATAGTCACATGATTAGTACAAAGATAACATGGTGAATTAACTCAAAATATCACATGTTGCCCACAAATCTCACTAGAATAGTCAAACTCCTTCTATAGTCTATTACTAATCAAAAAAGAAGCTTGTTCTCTGATGTATTTATTGTAACAGTAGAAAAGTGAATTTTAACGTTCCACCTCCATTTGATTACTATTGATGCAGAACATAGGGGTATACTAACCAAGTGCATTAGCCTTTATTTGGAACCTTTGTTTATAAACCATTGTTTATATCAAAATGCAAAAGACAAGATACATTTCAATAATATTCTGTCTAACTTCCAGATTCTCCTTCTGTTAAAAGTATTGGTGACCCCACAGAAGTTGATATTGGTGGAACCGCTGAAATTATTTGTGTAGCAGATGCAGTGCCTATTAAGAGTGACATGTTCACATGGAAATGGCTGGTAAGAAATCTATTTAATTATTTATTCATTTATTTATCCGTTGTTGACTGGGTTAGTTCCACTAGGCTAATAGCCTCTTTTCAGGGGAGACTCAAGTGCAATGCAGTATATGTTAAAAGAGGCTATAAATCTGTTTTTTTTTAATATATATCAAAGAAATGTATGGAGCAAAACTATGTGTGTGTGTGTGTGTGTGTGTGTGTGTGTGTGTGTGTGTGTGTGTGTGTGTGTGTGTGTGTGTGTGTATTTGTGCATGCAAGTACACACACGTGTATTTATAAAGTGAGACAAACTAATGAATACAAGTGTGCAAAATACAGCTGCATAAGTTTCACTTTCTTGTAGCAGTAGATGTTCATATAGCACACTACCTTGCTGGCATATGGGGTCGAAGTGCCTTTCTACCCTACTTCAGGCAGTGTGGCACAGCTCAAAACTCCTACTACTGTCTATTTGTTGAGTGAGAAGAACCAATCACCTGGCAGGACCAGGACGGCCCTTCATAATCAGAGACAAGACCAATTCAGCTTTCTAAGGTCTAACAGTTCAGAACACAAGCTTATACCTACTGCTCCATGCGAAATGCCGTACACACACACACAACAAAAAAGATTGTGTTAAAAAATAAGATAAAAAAAACAGCAGCAACTTCAACAACCATTGACATGCTCCCAGCAAACGTGTGATGGTGGGAGCATACTGCCAGTAAGTCAGTGTGTTCTATGAACATCTACTCTTATAGGTAAGTGGAAATTATGCAGCTATACTATGTTCAATAAACACACTGCTTTACTGGCACATGAGTAGATTCCCAAAGTTTACTTAACCTGGGAGAAGGTAGTATAAGGGTCCAGATGGCCCTAAAAAATGGTCCTTATGAAGTCTGTAGTGGATCTAGAAAGGTTTGCAGTTGTAGTGCTACATGACAGAAATGATAGAAGGCCAACTTGCTGCCTCTAGATTACATCTACAGCCCACTCCTTTCTAAATGTCACTAAATACAAAAAGGACCTCATGATAAATACTTTACCTTGCATGGATACACCTCTCCATGGTGGGTGTAACAGAAAATAATGTCAGAGGACAACCCACATGCACAAAATTGCTTTGAGACATGTTGACCTTTTTTGGCCACAAAAAAGGAAATAAAAAGCTTATGGCCTTCCTAAAAGGCTGTGTTCTATCAGGATACTACATGAGCTGCCTTGCATGGATACACCTCTCCATGGTGGGTGTAACAGAAAATAATGTCAGAGGACAACCCACATGCACAAAATTGCTTTGAGACATGTTGACCTTTTTTGGCCACAAAAAAGGAAATAAAAAGCTTATGGCCTTCCTAAAAGGCTGTGTTCTATCAGGATACTACATGAGCTGCCTATGTACTTTCAAGGAATAAAGTACTGTTTTATCTGTAATACTTAGGTTCCGGAAAGAACATAGGGAAATTAAAAAAAAAATAATAATTTGCCCAAAATCACTTTGTAGACATGAGAGCAATCAGAAAAACAGATATTCATAATACAAACCTAAGGTCAGCTTAACTATTGATTCCAAATGGTGGTAAGGTACATTTTTTTATTTATTTATTGTTTTGTTAAAAACATAAGTGCGGTCCCACAAAGGAGGAATTTACTTATGAGGGGCTGTCATTTACAATACTCCTTTAATGAACTGTTTACCAAAAAAGAGGAAAGAAGGAGGGGTATCCACTGGCAGAGAAGCAGAGATGGTCACTAGATGACCCTTAATGGATGCATATGATAAGCCATCCTGATGTAGCTCACACTAAAAGTTCAAGACCACAGGGATATTGACCACAATAGACCCTCTGTTTCCATTTAAGCACCACTTAGAAACCTCATCCATTTGTACACATAAGATTTTCTAAAATCAAATTTTATGGCCTTCTTTAACACATACTGCATATCCTCATTAAACAAATGCCTAAACAAGTCAAGATTGAATCATTCAGGATATCAATTGAAGTTTCTCCAAATGGGGTGCACCAGTCACCCCTGAGACTGTGTGAGGAGATCCAGAGTATAAGGAAGTCTGTGGTAATTGCCCTTGGCCAATACCATTAAAAGGGAGAACCAAGATTCCATGAGCTAATAGGGGGACACCACATTGATCTTTAGCATTTCTCTTTGAACTTCTAGAAGTACCTTGTGAATTAGTGGAAAGGGTGGAAACACATAATGGAACATTCTTGCCCAAGGGAACACAATGTGTCTGCCCCCCAAGCATGGCTACAGGGATACATGGAACAGAATTTCTTCAGCTGCCTGTTTTGAAAGGAGGCAAACAGATCTGTTTAAGGTGTTCTGCATATCTGGACTAGATCCTGGAACATTACTACCTTGAGCTTCCCCTTGTGCTGGTCTGTCCAGGATCTGTTTAATCTTTCTGCCGTAATGTTCTGCTGTCATGGAATGTATGTTGCTTGAAGAGACACAGAATACTGAGAACCCTGCTCCCAGGCTGCCATTGCCAGTTGGCAGCAGGGGTAAGGTCTCATACCCCCTAGATTGTTGAGGTGCTACATCACCCTGGTGTAGTCTGTACCCACTAGATGAAGTGTCACATCACCGTGGTGTAGTTTGTACCCCCTAGATGAAGTGCCACAGCACTGTAATGTAGTCTGTACTCAGCAGATGAGGTGCCACATCACCTTGCTGTAGTCTGTACCCACTAGATGAAGTGCCACAGCACTATGATGTAGTCCATACTCACTAGATGAGGTGACACATCATCTTACTGTAGTCTGTACCCACTAGATGAAGTGCCACATCACTGTGGTGTAGTCCATACTCACTAGATGAGGTGCCACATCACCTTGCTGTAGTCTGTACCCACTAGATTTTGTGCCACATCACTATAGTGTCATCTGTGCTCACTAGATGAGGTGCCACATCACTGCACTGTAGTCCGTACCCACTAGAAGAGCACACAGACTCCATAGGTGGTGAAACACTTTTCAAGGTGTGAATCACTGCCAATATCTTCATGATACTGAAGTGCTTCTGTGTGTGCTTGGGCCCTTAAGTGGCCTGCACTTGCATCTTTACTGACACAGCTCCCCGGATGAAGTTGGGCAAATCTCTCTGAACAGATTGTACTGGCAATGGTGGTGGGGGGGTGAAGACCTGGAATGATACTCACCTGTTATCTCCACTATTGTAACTTTCGTGTGACAAAGGGCAGTACCAGAAACTGGGGTTGCAGGGAATGAAAGTACTGGGTCCAACAATTTCGGACATACCATTTAATTTTTCTGATGTGAAGATGGGCCAGAAGTATACTGAAAATCATGGATGCCATCAGTCACTGAGCTTTTAGGAAATCCCTTACTGAGGTTCTTGATGATGTTCTTGGAGAAGTCCAGAAGCACTATCTGGTACAACAGGACCTTGTGTTCAGGCAGGAAGGCCAATCTCTTCTTGGGGTCAATCAAGCACCCCTGAAAGATAAGTCTTTGTGAGGATGTCAGAAACTGGTAATGCAAACCAGATGCTGCAAATCTTAAGATTTCTCCTGATGTCATGAGCAAAAGGGGTTATGATGATAGATATCCGCCAAGTCTATAAAGCAGTTGTCTGGTAACAAAGAAAGCACTGTTTGCAGGGTGAACATCTGAAACATGGGGACTTTGACAAATGTATACAGAAAGGAAAGGTCCAAAACTAGTATCCATGACTGCTCTTTTTGTGGGAACCAAGAACATTCTTGAGTAGAAACCTCTCCTTCTTTCTGAAAGAAGGTCCTGTTCTATAAACCCTGAGTCCAGCATTAGTTGGAGAAAAGGGAGAAATAAAGTCTGATCTCTCCCAGAATGGAGGAAGGTGTTCTTATGACTACCATCTGTAACCCCCTACCAACAATGTTTAGTCCCCATTGTCAGAAATTACTGGTGGCCAAACCACCTTGTTGACAGGTAACTTGAAAAATGAGGATTTTGTTAAAGATGGATGCTGTGCCTCGGCTTAGTCATAAGTTGTAAGGGGAGTGTCCCTTTTAGGAAAGAATGCCTACCCTACCTTTTTAGCTTGGCCTATTATTGTCTCAGTTTGGTAGGAACTTCTGGTTGTTAGGCTGCCAAAAGTGATATCACTTAAAGGACAAGAAGTTGAGAATGCAAATAATTTTTGATGCTCATTGCATCAAGTTAACTCTGTCATCCATGTGTTTACAGCTCTGATTAGCTGCTGTGCCAAAGCATAGTCAAAACTCAAGGAGAACATTCAAAATCTTATCTCTGAACTCATTAGAAAAGTTCAAGGAGTGCAACAAAGCATACCTCCTAATGCTCTCTTTCTAGAAATACTATTGGCCCCACCCAAGGCACTTAATGCATGTGTTTACACCTGGGAAGCATGGAGACAATATATTTAACATAGACCGTTTGCTCCGCAGGCAGTAATGGAGCAAACATGTCTAAACTGTAAATGCTTCAAATTTTCACATAAAACATTGGTAGTTAAACACTTTAAACACTTTAAACCAACAGTTGTGGACTGTGCCAACTTCATTCCCTGAGTTTCTAGACACTATCTACTTTATCTTGGAGGACTGGGTTGGAAGAAGACATGGTCTTCTTAACAGTAAAAGTAACTGGGGATACAGAAGCATAGTCCATAGGCAAAGAGGCTAGGAGGCCAGACAAGGCTGAGCATACCCAAAATTTCATAAATTTCATAAACAATTACTTAAGCACAGCCTAAATAAACAGTGGTGAACTAAATCAACTCAACATCTGGGAAACATAAAACTTCCATTTGGTTCCCTGTATTTGTTTGTCATCAGAGGAAACCCACTGATCCACTACTGACAGGTTCAAGTCCTCCAACACAAGATCTCTAACAAAAGAAGGATTCTTAGCAAGCTGACTGGGTACAGATGCTCCAGTGTTACAGAAAACCCAGTATGCACCCCATAACCAACTGCCCAAAAACTGGATATAGCCAAAGCCGTCACCTCAAGTCAGAGACTGCTGTCCTACCACGTAAAGGGTCTTCTGATTCTTATTAGCCTCATTTCACAAATTATATCATCCCCAGGGTGAAATGTATCAATACTGGCAACAGATGTTGTACCCCTGACTTCCCCTACACCTAAAGGATTTGGCTCTCCCATACCTAAAATGGGCAATGGTACAGTCCTGGAGGATGTGTCTGATGTCAATGTCACACACTGTTGTGATACTATGACCATACCAGGGGACCTGTAGTTAACAGAAGGCAAGTGGGCTGATAGCTGGTCCAAAGAGAAGGCTACTGCAGAATCACAAGCTGTAGACTGGGACATATTTATGAATTTATTTTTTACATTTCTTAAGGTGCAGATGGGGAAGATGGTGGTGGGGCCTATCTGAATCCATCAAGACAAGGGACAAAAAAATAGCCATTTCAATAACAAATACTGGATGTTCTTTGTGTTTCACTGTTGCAGTCATCACATTTGGGTTATCGGCTTGCAGTAGCCCTCAGTTGGCCTGATTATCAAAGTCTTGGGTCCTGCATCGGTTGCTGTCTTATCTTCCCTGACGTCAGGTAGTCAGGGGTATAAAGCATGCAGCCAACACCATTACATCAGTCTTTTTTGCTGTGTGGTGCCTGAAGCAGAAGCAGTTCGCAAGTGCCGGTCAGCCGACTCCAGAAATTTTCATTTTCGAGTTTCAGAACCGAAGTCTTCAACTAAAAGCTAAGTACCCCGTTGGGAAAACTTTTTCTTGCTCTAAACCAATGTCAGTAAAAGTCAATAATTGTATTTCTTGTGGAAAGCAAATACCTCATAAAGATTTTCATTTGTACTGTATTCCTTGCCTAAGTCCTGACCACGACGTACCTTGCTGTCGGTTTTGTGCCTTATTTAAACAACGAACTATTCGTCGTCGGTATATTTATGGTCCTAAATTTTTTGGTACTCGGTTCAATTATCCAGATATGTCTTTGGTAAGCCATCCGACTACTGACATTTTAAAAAAACACAAAAATAAAGACAGAGTCAGGCTGCCTAGGTCCACAGCTGCCGAGGCCGCTTCTCCTAAGCTAGTCGCCAGTTCACCAGAACTCAGTGAGGTGCTTTCACAGCCCCTGATACCCGCTACTTCAGATTCGCAGGCCACTACTGAGACCCATCCAGAGTCTAGTATGGCGCGAGATGCTTCAACTGTGGAACCTGCGGATGTCTCTACCTTGGATTGGTCTGGAGCCGCTGTGGAGGCACCGGCTTCTGAGGGTGTATTCAGGCTTACTGACTTGCATATTAAACCGATGCCATCTTCTTCTTCAAGACCTAAAACTCGAACCATGCCTGGAAAATCGATGCCCAGACCACATGGTCAGGCCTCTATGCCTAAAAAACAAATGATACGAATGGCTGAAGACCTTATTACTTTAATCAGGGGAAGCCAACTTTCCCCATCTAAGAGACCTGGGACTGAATTTGCTTATGATACTTATGATCAGGATTCTGAAATTTCTGTTTCCTCTGATGACCAGGATTTACCCTTATCTACCTGTGAGGATTCTGATGCAGAGGACTCTATTCCCTCTGCTTCCCCCCAGAGAATTTCCCTTTTGGTGAAACCTTGCATACTCTTAGGGAACATTTTTGCTTGGAAAGCCAGGATTACTCTGATTCTAAAAAGAGGCTTAGGGATTTCTTACTCCTGCCCCAACACCGGCCTTTAGCTATCCCTCCTGTACTAGACATTGTTGGTGATGCCTTTTTGGAATCTAGCTTAGCCCCTGACTCTTTACCTCCTGCTCACAGAAAACCTGATAGATATTACAGGGTCTCTGACTCTCACAAGTTCCTTTTTAAAAATCCTACCGTGGATCCTGAGACCATTTCACAGGGACCCAAGGACATTAAGGCTACTACTGCCAAAAATCGTACCCCCTTTGATAGAGACTGCAGGGTGCTGGATAGATTGGGTAAGAAAGTATACACTTCTGCAACACTGACCATTAGGGCCTTAAACTGCCAGTTTCATATGTTAAAGTATCAGCAGCATATTATTGGATTGCTTAAACAGAAACTTATGTTGATTCCTGACTGTGCTGAAAATAAAGATTTGCAGGATTTAATGCATTCTGCTGAACAAGCTGGAAAACATACTTTGCAATGTGGTTTTGATTCACTAGAGGCATCTTGCAGGGCTGTTGTCACTGGGTCTGTACTTAGAAGGCATGCTTGGCTTAAGGAGCAATCTTTGTCAGATCATGTGAAAGCTAAATTGCTTGATGCTCCCTTAAATGAGGACCACCTGTTTGGCAACAAAGCAGAAGAAGTACCTAAAAAGATGGAGGAAAAAGCTAAATCTATGCAAACTGCTAAAGATTTCCTATAGGTACAGCCTCCAAGATTTAGTAGGCATTAGCCCTCTAAGAATTGGTCCTTTCCTGCCTCTTCCAGGCCTTTTCAGTCCAAACCCAGAACCAGCAGAACACCCAGGCTTCAGTCCCAGGGTACGCACAGGACTAAACAGTGGAAGACTCCCACTTCCAAATCAGGAAGTAGTAAGACTCCCCCCTATGGTAAACTGTCTCAATGACTTAACTTTAAAACTTCCAAGCACTTCTCAACTGACTGCTCCTTTAGGGGGGAAAGATTGCTCTGCAGGCAAAAAACTGGGAACTCATTACCCAGGACAAATGGGTTTTAAATAGTTTCCCAAGGATACAGATTTCACTTCCACACATTATCATCCCCAAACTGTTGGCCAGATCTACTCCCAAATCAGTGGGCAGAGGGTCAAAAGCAAGTACTCTCCCTCTTAAGCATAAGGGCTATTCAAACTGTACCAGATGAGGAAAAGGGACAAGGTTTTTACTCAAGACTTTTCCTGGTACCCAGAAAAGACAACTCTTGTCATCCTATCCTGGACCTTTCTTTCCTAAACACCTTTTTGGTGATCCCAAAATTCAAGATGCCATCTCTTCACCAGTTGCTTCCTGTGATAAGCAAGGATTCCTGGTTGGCAACACTGGATTTAAAGGAAACCTACCTGCACATCCCAATCAGGGAATCTTGCATAAGATACCTATTCTTCAAAGCAGGCTACAGGCACTATCAGTTCTCTGCACTGCCTTTTGGCTTATCTACTGTGCCCAGGGTATTCACAAAGTGCCTAGCTCCAGTCATTGCATTTTGCAGGCAAAGAAATATTCAAATATATCCATACCTGGATGATTGTCTAATTCAGGCAGAAAGCGAGGACATACTTTTGAATCATCTGGCATTTGTACAAAAGGTGCTAACTTGTCTGGGTTACACCATAAACGAAAATAAATCACATCTTGTACCCTGTCAACAAATTATATTCCTGGGAGCAAGCTTGAACACAACTTCCTAGATGGCTTTCCTTACACCAGAGAAACAAATTCATTTGACAACTTACTTCAAACTAATGGCAACAAAATCCCTGCTATCTGCAAGGCAAATACTGCAAGCCTTGGGGTTCATGGCCTCCTGCATTCTATTAATTCCATATGCAAGACTGCATATGAGGAAACTACAATGGTATCTAAAAAGCCTATGGTGTCAACATTCTCAAGATCTAGAAGCAATGATTCCCATCATACCTTGCCTACAGTTAGAGTTCCTTTGGTGGGAAGAGGCCTGCCACCAAAACAAGGGACTACAATTCACTCTACCCCCTGCCACCCAAACCCTAACAACAGACGCATCAGACTATGTATGGGGGGGGGGGGTGGCTCACCTGGCAGGGAAGTGCATTCAGAGCAAATGGAACCCAAGTCAAATGCACCTGCATATTAATCAAAAAGAAATGTTAGCTGTACAGAATGCTCTGGCAGCCTTCAAGGATCACATTCTTCCAGGACAATTAATGGTAAAGACGGACAACATCACTGTTATGTGGTATATAAACAAGCAGGGGGTTACCCATTCATACCCCCTCTGCAGACTGGCCATGGCTCTGTGGAACACAGCCTTAAGCTACCAAGTGCATCTACAGGCTCAATTCCTGCCAGGAGAACTAAATACACTGGCAGACGAATGAAGCAGAAATCTCATGGACCCACACGAGTGGAAACTGAAAAAAAAGACTTTCAACATATTGATAAACAAATGGGAGAGCCCATATATATATATATATATATATATATATATATATATATATATATATATACCTGTTTGTGTCCCCCCAGAACCACCAATTAGACAAATTCTGCACAAGGACTCCCCACAAACAAGCTTGGAAAGGGGATACTCTGTCTTTCAGCTGGAAAAATCTATCAGTTTATGCCTTTCCTCCTCTGCCTCTCCTCTCCAAAGTACTACTAAAGATCAAACAGGACAAACCAAGGATGATACTGATTGCACCAGACTGGCCACACCAACACTGGTACCCCCTCTTGTTCAGTGTGTCACTGCTGTCTCCATGGCACCTGCCTCAGACCCCTACCCTGCTGTCACAGCAGGAGAGCCAGATTCTGCTCCTCCAGCTTCAAACCCTGACCCTGGCAGCCTGGCTAATTACCTGATCTCTCCATTTCCATCCCTCAGTAAATAAGTGTTGGATGTCATTTTGGAGGAAAGGAGGCCTAGTACTAGCAAATCTTGCTGAAAAATGGAAAAGATTCTGTGCCTGGAACCAAACTCAAGGGATGGGCACATCAGCACCCAATTTACCTCAGATTCTTCAGTACTTATCTGAGATGCTTCACAAGGGCCTTTCTTTTTCCTCCATCAAAATTCATGCCTCAGCCATTTCAGCTCATTACAACACAGAACCACCCCTCTCCTCTCATCCACTGCTCAAGCAGTTCCTCAGAGGGGCCAAAAACTTAAGACCACCCAGGGGAGCCACAACTCCAGCCTGGGACCTTAACTTTGTATTGGAAAAACTCACTTGACCTCCTTTTGAACCAGCTGCAAGTGCAGAGTTAAAATTCCTTTCTTGGAAAACAGCCATCCTTTTAGCAATCACTTCAGCAAGAAGGTATCTGAATTACAAGCCCTTATGGCAGTGGAGCCTTTCATGATCTTTCATGTGGACAGGGTGTCCCTAAGAAGCAATCCCTCCTTCATGCCCAAGGTAGTATCCAGTGTGGCTCTTAATCAGTCCATTCATTTGCCAACCTTCTC
This sequence comes from Protopterus annectens, assembly GCF_019279795.1. Classification (NCBI taxonomy): domain Eukaryota; kingdom Metazoa; phylum Chordata; order Ceratodontiformes; family Protopteridae; genus Protopterus; species Protopterus annectens. Next base: position 925,680,527 of record NC_056741.1, read on the forward strand.
TTCTAATCCACAGAACAAAGGGGGGCGGATACTGCACTCCTTAGATGTGCACAGACAACTTAGATTTTACTTGAACAGGACTAAACCTCAAAGGAAATCTGAACAACTGCTGGTGGCATTTGCTGTAGAGGCAGAGGGGAAGGCCATTTCAAAGCAAACCATTTCTAAATGGATAGGCCATTGCATTAATTTCTGCTATAAGCACCATGGAAAACCTATCCCACAGGGGATTAGACCACATTCAACCAGGGCTGCATCTACCTCTACAGCCTTTCTCAGAGGGGTCCCGACCAGGGACATCCTAGAAGCTGCTACCTGGAGTTCTGTGCATACTTTCACCAAGCATTACCATTTTCCAATTTTCTCTAAATCCAGAGCTGGCTTTGCCACTGCAGTCTTGCAGGGCCTTATTGCTGGTCCTAATGCTATCTAAATTCCTCCTCCCATCCTTACTTTGGGAATCTACCTAAATGTGATAACTGCAACAGTGAAACATGAAGAATATAGTACAGTTGTGTACACTTACCATAAATGTAGATGTTCGAGTGTATTCACTGTTGCAGTCCTGGTTACCCTCCCTCTAGCTCCCTGACTTCTTTTGGCTTTTTTTGGAGGTATAACCTTGCATATATATATTTAATTGCTTCCCATTAGGGGGGCACCTGACATCTGGGGCAAGAAAAACTGATGTAATAGCATCAGCTGCATGCTTTATACCCCTGATTACCTGACATCATGGAAGATGAGACAGCAACCGACGCAGGGCCCAAGACTTTGATAATCAGGCCGACTGAGGGCTACTGCAAGCAGATAATTCAAATGTGATGACTGCAGCAGTGAATACACTTGAACCTCTACATTTATGGTAAGTGTACACAATTGTACTTTACACAGTCAGTCCTATACAAAAAGGACAAATCCCCTGAAAGTTCCCTCTAACTAGCAAACTTATCTGGTACTATAATGAATACAGTACTGTGTTAAAAAGACAGCACTTTCAGTAAGTCAGCAAGAAACACAATAAACACATCACATAGACCAAGATATCAATTAATAAAAGTTATTTTCAGCTTAACATACTAGAAATAGCCGCAAGATAGCCAGTTATCAGGAATTAAGTATAATATTAAATATAATTCCTTCTAGAAATGTCACACAAAGTGGTGCCAGAAAAAGATTTAAATGAGAAATGTATTTAAAATATTGTAAATCCTTACAATTATATCAAAAAATAATAAATCTAAACTTTAGACACGGCAGTAAACATAAACTTAAGAATAATTCCTGCCAGAAATTATTAGAAAACAAAATGGCAGCAAAATCTCAATTTAAATGAAAAAAATAATTTAAAATGATGCAAATGTGTTCAATGACCTTAAATAATAACCCCACAGGGAAATAAACAGCCAAAATAGTTATTTTTCCTGTCAAACCTTTCAAATTAATCTTTTAATGAACAGAAATAACAGACACAAATTATTTGCGGGTCTGGCAGCACAAGGTAATAACAGGAACTGCACTAAAGTGGCCTTAGTGCAGAGATGCCCTTCAAAAATCAAAAACAGCCGTAGAGAACTTTTAAAGGGTCAAAAACCTACAGAAACTCAGAAAGTGATTGATAAAGAGTGTATAATATGTATGCTATAACATAACGCACACGTAAGGTATATATTGATTTCTTTTTTTTTTTTAAACAAAAAAATAAATAAATAAATCAGCAGAATAAACTAGTCAAGCATTGATAGAAAAGGCAGAGGGAGGAATAAAACCCAAAAGGAGTTTCTTTGCTGATCTCTGCAGCTGGAAAACCCTTAAAGAAAGGTAAAATCCAAGAGATCTTTTTCTGACTGTTGCACAAGAAAATAGTTCAGTTATATAAGTTGAACTTCCCATAACAGTAGATGTTGGTTGTTCACTGCTGCAGTAGCCTTAGCTATATGGGTTATATCTTGTCAAGAATATAACAGCTGGACAGCTTCCAAATTTTCAGGGCATCTGTCCATGCACCTAAACTGTCAAATAGCCAGAGCTGAGCTGATTAAAAGGCAAGTTTGGGTGCCAGGCCCTTCATATTTTTCTTGCAAGCAGAGATAGGAAGGCTGAGCCCTGCAAGGACAATGCTAGGAATAACAAAAAATAAATGTCCACATCTGTGCAGAGAAAACACACCAAAAAACAAGGGGAGTGGAGGGAAGGAGGGATTGAGTGACTAGTGGAGCAGTGATCGTTCAAGCCTCTACTGTTATGGTAAGGTTAACTCGCACATCTGTACTATCTTTTTCATATTGATCACTGCTGCAGTAGCCTTAGCTACATGTATAGTTTAACATGGCTAACTCTATCGGGGTGGAGAAAGGTCCAGGAGCCCATAGAGAATGGTCAGAGCAAAGCTTGATCTTGACCTGGAGAAGGAAACAAGCTTATAGTGCTTTGTAATGTATGTAAAGAGGACCAAGTAATACCTTCTACAATACTTATAGAATCCAGCTCATTCCACAAAGCCATAGGAGATCCAAGGTCCTTGTCGAGTGGGCCTTGACTCTGCCTGGAATAAATTTCCAATAACAAAATGTAATAGCCTTAGACAACCATTTGGAAGTAGTCTATTTTGGCACAGGTTGTCCCTTCTTCTTATCTTCACAAGAAATGAACAATTGATCAAAAGATCTAAAAGATTTAATTCTGTCAAGATAGTATCAGAGTTGTTTGTGGGCATCCAAGGTATGGAGTATCGCTTCTGCTCCATTTTTAGGTTTGAGAAAGAAAATGAGGAGATGGATAGTTTGGCTTACAGTAAACTTGGATACATCTTTAGGCATAAAAGAAGGATTAGTTCTCAAAGAAACCATGTCCCTATGGAAAATGAGATAGTATTGGCTCATCATAGGATCTTGCAGCTCAGATACCCTTCTTGCAGAGGTCAGAGCAATCAGTAAAATAGTTTTGCATGTCAAGAACTTCAAGCCAATCAGATTAGCTAGTTCAAACAGAATAAGTGTTAGCTAATGTAACACAAAATTAAGATCTGGGGGTGGGCAACAATTTCCTTTGAGACCTCTTATGTAAAATCCCTGTCAAAACATTTTGACATAAAACTGCCTTGAAAGAGGATAATCCATGGTCAGACATGCTGAAATGGTTGATAGAGGAGTAAGAAAGGCCATGGGATGGTAATTGAAACAATTATTATAAAACCAGAGAACAACTAGCCTCATGTTGTTGTTTGCTAATTCCTGTCTCCATTAGTACCTGCTGCACATCCTCAGAAAACAGGTGCCTAAAAGGAATTAAGACCCTATCATACAGGTAGTCAATTAAGATGATTGATGTTGAGGTGTATTATACACCTCTGTACTTGTGTGAGTAGATCCATTCTGTGAGGCAGTTTGTGATAATTGCCCATGGCCATTTTCAAAAGAAGGGAAATCCATGGTTGCCTAGGCCAGATTGGAGTCACCACAGTGATTCTGGGAGACTCCTGAATATTCATAAGTACCCTGGATATTAGTGGAAAGGCATACAGAAACATTCCTGTCCAAGGAAAAGTCATCTGTCTTCCAGGCCTTCTTATATGGAGTCCTGGAACAGAATTTTGCCAGGTGATTGTTCAGAGAGGAGGGAAAGTAATCTACTTGAGTTATTCCCTACAGATGGATCAAATCTTGGAAGATCCTCTGATCTAGTTTCCATGTGTGAGGGACTGCCCTGGTCCTGCTCAGCTTGTCTGCCACACAGATTTGCTCTGATGGAATGTAGGATACCTGTAGAGTGAGATTCTGCTGTGAAGGCATATTCCAAGCTAACATGGTTAGTCTGCAAAGGGGATATAACCTGGTTCCTCCTTGTTTGTTGATGTACCACATGACTGTGGCATAGTCTACAACAACTTGAAGAGGTCCCAAATGCCAAAGAGGCTTCAGAGAGTTGAGTGCCTTGATCAGGGCAAGCATCACCTTGATATTTATGTGGCTGCATCTGTCCTTGGTGTCCCATACCCCCTCCAATTTTATCGTTCCTGAAACTGCTCCTCAAGCAAAGTCCAAAATGTCTGTGGTAACTGACTGCTTTGGAAGAGGGAGGGAGAAGAGAAGACCTGGATTTAAGGATATCTGTTGTCTTCACCAAAATATTTCTCTTCTTACACACCCCAGTACAGGGATTTAGAAAGATAAAGAATGTTGATGCTGGGACCAAAGTGATTTCAGATACCACTGTATCTTTTTCATGTGGAGGTATCAATAGAATCATAAATGCTGCAACACCAAAAGTCCTGAAATATTCTGTTACAGTAACTGAAGTCTGAGTGGAAAACCTTAGAAATAGATCTAAGCAGAGCTCTAGTTCTATTTTTCCTTGTGGAAAACACAGAGAAACAGAGGGCTGCTGTACCCAGCTGATGTCCATTAGCCTTAGAGTGTCTTTAAAATATCCCAACTAACAAACTAAAACAATGAGCAGAAAGGTCACACAGAATAGACAATCAATAAAAACTAAAACAAAATTCTAGCCAAGCTAGAATTTCCACTGTGTGATTCCTCAAACCTATGTTTCTAATGGTTAGTCAAGCAGTCCACTTATGCTGCGTTGATGAGGCCATAACCAGGCCAAAGCATGCATGTCCACATCTAGTGAGGTTTGGATTTATTGGCCTGAATTTGTCCATTAAATGACTTAAAAAGAAAAAATCATGGATATTTAGCATCACCATATAGCTGAAACACCTGATATTCTTAAGGGTCATTTGTATATATTCCACATGCCTCTAATGTAAGATGTTTGAGGAATCACAAAGTGGAAATTCTAGTTTGGCTAGAATTTCTTTTAATACTTTTCAAATGACAGAAAAAATGAGTGCTCCATTTAAAAGTACATTACAGTCTTGAAAAACTTTTAAAACAACACTGGTAGCTTTAAAATAACTCTTCTGAAAAGGAAAGTACTAAAACATCAGTAAATATAAGAAAAGTGGAAGTTTTTACCCCTAAAGGAGGAACTTACCTGTCCAGCAAATGAAAGCAAAAGCCGACCGTCAATCCTTGAAATCCTCACAGGGTTTAACTCTTCAGTAGCAGGAAAAGCTCTGAAGGACTTTGCACCCAAATTTGTCTTTAAGTCAGCTTAGCTTTAGCTGCTTGTCAATTTGGGTGTGAGGAAGGCACCCTCAAGCTTTAGAAACTCCTGGCTGTTCTATCCTTGGCAGGATATATCTCCTATAGCTAATGCTACTGCAGCAGTGATTAATATGAAGCACACTGGGTCCTGTCTGTGACTGTGAAAGGTTGCCCTTTTCCTGCCAGGTGGTTGGCCCTTGTCACTCAGAGGCAGGCAGTGGGAAGAGTCATGAGTTTTGATGGACTGCCAGAGTGAGGGTAAAAAGGCACTTCTACATCTTATGCCAGTAAGGCAGTGTGTTGTTTGCACATCTGTATGTTTCATAAAGCAAATCAACAGATTGTGAAGACTCTATGAAAATGTTCATCATAGGCACTTTTTAGGGAGAGAGGTTTTGGAAAAAACTAATTAAATGTGACTGCGTACATCTGTAATGCTTTGCATTCCGATTGTTTTATTGTCTGTACTGAAAGGTATAACCTAGATACACATGGGTGTCAGTTATTACATCAATTTATTCTAGGTATCAGTTGTTGCATCAATTTCTTTGTAAGTTAAAATGATTTATGCTACAGCTGTCTCAACTCGAGGTAGACCAGGAATATTAAATTAGGCAGAATTCTGTATTACTGTGATTTTAATAATATATAAGGAAATGACAGTTCAGTAATTCATTAATTCTCTAATATCTGGTTTATGAAATTCAGGGTCATTAGAGATCCACATGCTATCCTGATAAAGAGATGACACTCTAGGTAAAGTTGTTGGTTTGCTGATGTACCATTGCCAAAAGCAATTCACGTAAGGGATGTACTACTTTGTAAGAGCAGTAATCAAATGCCAGAAATTCCTTTACAATTGCGTAAATCTCTACTATTTAATATCCTGTAGCAGATAATAATATTTAATGCCATTAAAATATCTAATACAGACTTCTGGAGGAGAAAAGAACAAAAACACACTTGATAATCTAACAATTATCAATTCAACGTTTATCATACAGTCAGATCATTCCATCCAATAGTAAAAATCATTTCCTTCCTTTCTCAGAATGATTTTTCACAAAATAATTACATATCTATGAATAAAATCGATAAGCTTGGCAGTGCAAAAGGATTTATGAGCTGGTAGGTCAGATTTAACATCGACACTATGTGTACACCATTCTGAGTAAATACAGCACAAGCCTAACTCCCGCTTTCTTCCTCCTAATTTTAGTTTTTCTACTGATTTTCTTGCAACCTTAAATACTGAGGGAAATTCATAAAGATTACCACAATGGGTAGAGTATTTCTGTAAACTTTCTGAGTGAATAAACAGCACAAAAAATGTGGTAGGGATATAGGGATGTTCTTGAATACAGATTGTGCGCACTTAGTGTAGGCATTCATATTTGTGTGTGTGTGTGTGTGTGTGTGTGTGTGTGTGTGTGTGTGTGTGTGTGTGTGTGTGTGTGTGTGTGTGTGTGTGTGTGTGTGTTATAAGTGGTCAAAAAAGTCATCAAATCTCATTTGATCTAATAATATTCTTTACTACATTTTATCTGCTGCAACTCTGAAAATCACTGGTATATGTTTTCTTAAAGATGTATATCTAATATTGCAGTTTGCTGACTTATGCAAATTGGCGGTGCACTTTCTGTTTACTCATCTGTAATGTGATAAGCTGATGCTATTTGTCATATTTAAAATGGACAAATATTAACAAATATGTGGCAACCAGCCAAATTAGAATCCTTACCTATGACACTGTTATAATCGTAGCTACAGCTTGTCAGGATGATGCTGGGAACTATCAAATAGACCCAGTGACTGGGAGCAACTACCTTTATCTCTTAGGTGAGGCAGCATGCCATGCTTTCCTTGAAAGAATGAATACAATTATCCAGTACTAGTAGCCGTGTATCTACTCTGGTATTTTCTGCAGTTGTTTTAACGTATTTTTCTATACCGAGCAGTTAATCGCAAAGGGTTTTGATATTCTTTGTGGTTTTCTAGAATTATCCAGTGCTGCATTAATTACAAGTGTGGGCCAAGAATCATAAAAAGGCTCTGCTGGTAGGTTTTAGATAAACTGTAGCATTCAGTGAACTGAACAGGGTTAAATGAGGCATGGTCTCACTGATTCCTATTTCAATATACTCCATCTAATGATAAAAGATGCAAAAACAGGCAAGTTCTAAGAAGTAGGCAGCAAAATGTGTGTCATAAGTCATAGTTAAATGTTTTGAAGACAAATGACTCTAGTATTATGACAATTATATGGAGGTTACCACAGCTGTAATCCCAATCATACAACTAAGTGTAATTCCCAGCAGAAGAATCAGTGAGCCTGCAATAAGTGTATGTTGTACCAGTGCCTTACGCATAAAACCTTTGCAGAGCTGTCTAAGGGAAATGGAAATAATACGACTGTATGGACTGTCTAATCATTAGTATTATGCCAAAGCTACTTTTTACATTAAGTATAAACACTGTATTAATCTGGTTATACTTGACACAGGGAAAGATTAATACAATGATTGTTAATATGTGCAAAAAAAATTAGCTACAGTAGAAAGACAGATCCATTGCCAGTAGCGATGCATACAAAAACAGTGCAGATATTGTAGGAGCTAATACCAACAGGAGCTCAGCCAGTGGTAGGAGAGTAACCACAAATGTTTAAATCTTTGCTAAAAAGATAATTAATAAATGTCTGAAGCATACTTCTCAACCACTTAGTACAAGAAATATGGACAAAGACAAATGTAATGGTGGGGTGGGGTGAAAAATATGGACAGATTTTAATTATTGCTTTTATAAATTTATGAAAATTGTTAGAGTAACAGGTTTTGCATTAGCTTGCATTTTCTGAAGGATATGAAGTCTGAAACCTAAACAACTGTCATTATTTAATAATTTCAGTTCTCTGTGATTTTCCAGAAAACCACAAATTTTATGTGGAACAGACTGAAAATATGAGCAAACCTCGGGACATTCTATAAAAATCTGAACAGTTGACAGGTATGGTGTGAAGCTGTATTCAAATTAAAGGAAGTAGTGAGTTCAGTCAAAAAAACACAATTGCCTAAGTTATATATGCTGAGCCGAGGGGAGAGTTCATTACAAGAATCTAAAGATTAGAGTTTGGTTGGGGGATTATGCTAGTATAAAGGAAAAGGTATATTTTGGCCTTGAGAAAAAATCATCAGTTTATAGATGTTAATAAAACTGATGCAAGTTAGTAAAATAAAAACTTGGTTTTATTAAAGAGAAAATGTGGGTATTGCTAGATAGGTTAACACTTTAAGCACTTTCACTCAGGTGGCTCTTGGATGCATACCGATTGGTTTATTGTTACTGTTGTTGAGGTGCAGCCCTAAAAGCAGAAAGTTAAATTTGCAAAGTATGACATCTGTTTTCTTGATTTTTGTTGGAAAAACTGAAAGAGCAATCAAATAAAATAATCATCAGGTCATTGCATTGGCACATTGAAATAGCTTGAAGTTGCCAAAATAGTTGACAATATCATTAACAAAAATTCTGAATAGAAGTGGACCCAAGCCTGATCCTTGGGTGACTTCATTGTCCGCTGACATGACTGGAGAAATGGCATGGTTCTAACTTACTGATTGTTCCATGTTTGTCAGATAGTCAGAGAGCTGTTTGGTATGTCTAGAGAGGAGACCAAGCATGAGCAGTTTAAACGTTTTCTGGTAAAGACAGTATAAAGTGCATCATAGAGCTGTATGCATGTGGCACCAGTGAAACTACCACTTTATAGGCACACTCAAATAAATCTGAGCATGTTCTGAAAGACCATTTCAGTGCCATGATTAGACCAAAATCAGAACACCCTAGCCTGAGATGACATTCAAGTTTATGAGGAATTGCAAGAGTTCAAGATTTTGGAGAGAAGTGATAATTGAGCTATAGGACATTAATTGCTTATTGAGTCTGAAGGAGATCCACAAGTGGCACAACAAGGGCGGGCTTCCACATGGTAATGATATGTCTTTTGTATTATAATGATTTATGATTACAGTTACGGGGATACCAAATGATCGGGCCAAAATCAGAAGTAGGAAGTAATTTAAGGTAGAAGGAAGTTTGCTCCAAATTGTGTAAACCCAGTTTTTAGTGATCAGAAATTTGTTCACTGAGTCAGTGCAAAATGTACAGAAAATAAACAAGTGACAGTGAACAAGTATTGGACAAACACAGATGAGTAAGTAATCTGGGTATTAACTACTATGCTTTTCAATGGCATTTTTCAGGGTTTAACGGAGTGATTGAATCATCATTTTCATTGATGTGAAGGATGGGTAATGGGGTTAGGTTATGCCTAGGATGAAGAAATTTGTCAATGCCTCACCAGAATTTAGTTGCAGGCATGGTCATGCTGTTCATCACGACGGACGAACTTTTTGCTGGCTAGAATGGCATGTTTCACATGATGAAATACTTTTTTGAATGCCTTCAGCCATCACAGATTTTATGTTAAGCAATATCCAGGCCAGCTTTAAAGCTCAAACATACTGTATTTTCTATGAACTGGTTACTTCTTTTTTTTAAGCTATTGAAAATAGAAATAATGTAATAATACTGCATCACTGGGGGTTATCTGGTATGTGGTGAACAATCTACGCACCGAACTGCAGAATTGAATGTGATAGCCCAGAACTGTTCATATTTCCTATGAAACAGCTTCTAAGAAGTTTTACACGTACATTTCCAGTACAGATCCAGCTCCCGTACTAGTAACATTCTACTAAGGAATGGTATGCAAGCTTTGTCTTATTTCTTTAATTGTAATGCAAAGCTGGTTAAAAGCAACATTCTGCTCATGCTGGGATCATTATTTTCCATCACAGAACCCATTTTCCTCCTTTTAAGCTTTCTTTATGGTGCTTCATATACACTACCTCTACTTCTACTTCCTGTCCGTTGCTGATCCTTCATATACACTACCTCTACTTCGACTTCCTGTCCATTGCTGATCCTTCATATACACTACCTCTACTTCTACTTCCTGTCCATTGCTGATCCTTCATATACACTACCTCTACTTCTACTTCCTGTCTGTTGCTGATCCTTCATATACACTACTTCTACTTCTACTTCCTGTCCATTGCTGATCCTTCATATACACTACCTCTACTTCTACTTCCTGTCCGTTGCTGATCCTTCATATACACTACCTCTACTTCTACTTCCTGTCCATTGCTGATCCTTCATATACACTACCTCTACTTCTACTTCCTGTCCATTGCTGATCCTTCATATACACTACCTCTACTTCTACTTCCTGTCCGTTGCTGATCCTTCATATACACTACCTCTACCTCTACCTCTACTTCTACTTCCTGTCCGTTGCTGATCTTGTTATCTCTCTGTACTTTGACTTTGTTAAACTTTGCATTGTCTCACTTAAAGAGGTAGAAAAACATCCAAGATGCTATCATGCAAAGACAGGATAGATAATAGAGATGCTTGCGAATGAAAGTCATTTATTTATTTTATTTTATCAGGATAAATCAATGATCAAAT